>NC_056604.1:1173236-1255736 GCF_018340385.1 Cyprinus carpio
ATATGATTATGAAAAGAATTTCAAAATATAAAAAAAGAAACTTATACAGTAAAAAAACTGTTACTTTAAATAAACATTACCTGAAATAAAATTAGAACAACTTAAACTTATTATATTTCAGCCAAGTCGACATTCCACATTTTCATTTTTACTTTACCTTGATGTACTAAATATAATTAAAACAAATAAATAAAATAGAAACTATATTGCCATATTTTAAAAAATGTAATAAAAATAACAGAAACAAAATTACAAAAATAAAAATAAAAACAGAAATCCAATTTAAAATACAAGCAAAACCCTGAATGTGAGTGATGTGGATGCTGGTAAATAAGCACCTGTCCTCATGTTTGGCGAGGAGCATCTCCTCCATGCTCCCGTTGGCCCCAAACACGGTTATGAAGATGTTGGTGTCCGTTCCTGCATTCTGAGTGTCACCGGTGACCACCGTCACCTCATAAACCACCTGAACAACAGCCAGAACATGAGCCCTACCGTCTACACACAGACAGCTGCAGATTCATCACACTTAGAGAGCGTCTAGACCTTCCGGATGATGCTGATGGTGGTGGCGTCCAGTATGTTCAAGACTCTGGCCGTCAGACCGTCTCCTCTGTCTTTGGCCAGCCAGCACTTGCACAGGAAGCTGTACTGAATGCCTTTGGTGGGAACGGCCACCGACAGCTCGTCCACCAGCCAGCAGCTCTCGGGAGTCGCTCCGTTATGACCCAACTGAGAACAGAACATCAGGACTGGAGCCAGACTTCACTGAATGCTGCTGATCATTAGCACATGATGTCTGAGGTGTTACTGCACACAAACACTGCTCTTCCTGACGCTCTTCTGCATCGTTTAAAGAATTACTAGAGTCCAAGATCACTAGATAGTGTTCAAACATAACATTACTGTTCAAAGTTTCGGGTTAATATGTTATATATATATATATATATATATATATATAAATACATCATCTGAAAGCTGAATAAATCATCTCTAATATGATGTGTGGTTTGTTAGGAGGACAATATTTGTCTGAGATACAACTATTTGAAAATCTGGAATCTGAGGGAGCAAAAAAATGTAAATATTGAGAAAATCATCTTTAAAGTTGTTCAAATTAAGTTCTTAGCAATGCATATTACTAATTTAAAATTGAGTTTTGATATATTTACGGTAGGAAATTTACAAAATATCTTCATGAAACATGATCTTTACTTAATATCCTAATGATTTTTGGCATAAAAGAGAAATGTATAATTTTGACTTGTCTATTGCTACAAATATACCTGTGCTACTGATGACTGCTTCTGTGCTGCAGGGACACATATATGTTTTTTGTAAATATTTTGAATTAGAATTTATTTTTATATTTTCGGTTTTCACTTTAATTATATATCTATACAGTTTCTATTAATTAGTATGTATTCTGTTTTTTTTTATTTAATTTATTTATTTAGTTTTAATTGTTTTTGTACTTTTACCTTTTTTTGTACTTTGCACTTTTTTATTTTTAGCATTTGATAATTTTAATAATCCTGGAATCTTTTTATTAATTTTGATGTATTAGTTATTGTTTCTTATTTTTGTATTTCGAAAATTCAGTTAATGTTTATTTTATTAAATTAACAACTTATTATTATTATTATTTTTGGTTAACTATAATAAACTTAGAAAGGACACATTAATTTGATCAAAAGTGACAGTAAAGACATTTATAATGTTCCAAATGATTTCCATTTCAAATAAATTCTGTTCTTTTGAACTTTATATTCATCTGTGAATCCTAAAAAATAAAATGTATCAGTTTCCACAAAAATATTGTGCAGCACAACTGTGTTCAACATTGATAATAATCAGAAATGTTTCTTGAGCAGCAAATCATCATATTAGAATGATTTCTGAAGATCATGTGACACTGAAGACTGGAGTAATGATGCTGAAAACATAGCTCCACATCACAGAAATAAATTACAGTTTAACACATATTCACTTAGAAAACAGATGTTTTAAATTATAATAATATTTCACATTTTTTACAGTATTTTTAATCAAATAAATGCACCCTTGGTGAGCAGAAGAGACTGGAAAATTTGAACAATAGTGTAAATGTTCACTATTTGTTGTGTTTAAAACGAACAACACAAGAGTCTCACCTCCACTCTCTTGATCTCTCCCACGTCTAGTCCGTAACACATGAAGTGCTCCATTCCTCCCGCAGCGAAGCACGTCTTCCCGCCAGTGAGATCCAGCCAGAGCCGCTCCGTTTCTAAATCGTTGGGCCCCATGATGATAACGTAAACCCGGCTGGTGGTGCTGGCGTCACGATCGTCTCCGGTGGACACGGTGAAGTGGTACGGGATCACTGCCCAAACACAGATGATGAGCATTAAACCACCCATTTCTGTCTGTCTGAGTCTTCAAAATGAATCACTGGAATAAAGCTTCATCTTACTCGGACCCTCCTCCGTAATAACAGCCTTTTTCTTCTTCTTCTTCTTGTTCATGTTGCTGTCCAGACCTGCTTTAGAGTTCTGCACGTTCTTCTTTGCGTTCTGAGGGTTCCTCTCACCCTCGTATCCCTAACAGAAAAACACGACAGTCAGCTATGTGCGTTAACTTTTTCATGAAGTTTCTACGAGGGCTAATTAAAATTTTTAATCTAATGAATCATATGAAGTGCCAATTACTTCATCGCATAACAATTTGGGCTGAGAAATGACCCTCAAAAGATCATTTAAAATCATTATTGTGTTAAATAAGAAAACATTGAATAGAAACTACAGAGAATTTGATTTAGAAAGAAATATTTTGATTCAAATTATTAGATTTTTTAAAATTAAATTATATTCTAAAGGCAAATCTAAAACCAGCAGTAGGTCTAAATGTCTTAATGTGTTTCAATTAAACAGCTGATTCATTCAGAAATGAAGCGAGAGACTGCCTTTACGAACGAATCACTGAATCTTTGACTCACTCGATTCGTTCAAAAGGCAGATTCATTCAGAAATGAAGCTAGAGACTTGTCTTTACGAACGAATCACTGAATCTTTGGCTCTCTCGATTCGTTCAAAAGGCAGATTCATTCAGAAATGAAGCGAGAGACTGTCTTTACGAACGAATCACTGAATCTTTGGATCACTTGATTCGTTCAAAGGGCAGATTCATGCAGAAATGAAGCGAAATATTTTCTTTTCGAACGAATCACTGAATCTTTGGATCACTCAATTTGTTCAAAAGGCAGATTCATTCAGAAATGAAGCGAGAGACTGTCTTTATGAACGAATCACTGAATCTTTGGATCACTTGATTCGTTCAAAGGGCAGATTCATGCAGAAATGAAGCAAAATATTTTCTTTTCGAACGAATCACTGAATCTTTGGATCACTCAATTTGTTCAAAAGGCAGATTCATTCAGAAATGAAGCAAGAGACTGTCTTTACGAACGAATCACTGAATCTTTTATGTCACTCGATTCGTTCAAAAGGTAGATTCATTCAGAAATGAAGCGAGAGACTTGTCTTTACGAACGAATCACTGAGTCTTTGGCTCACTCAATTCGTTCAAAAGGCAGATTCATTCAGAAATAAAGCTAGAGACTGTCTTTATGAATGAGTCACTGAATCTTTTATCTCACTCGATTCGTTCAAAAGACAGATTCATTCAGAAATGAAGCGAGAGACTTGTCTTTACGAATGAATCACTGAATCTTTGACTCGCTCAAACCGTTCAAAAGGCAGATTCATTCAGAAATGAAGAGAGAGACTGTCTTTATGAATGAGTCACTGAATCACTGACTCATGATCATAATTGATGGACAACTATACCTGTGAAAATACATCAGCAATCCGGCGCAGAGAAAAATAAAAATAAGATGAAGCCCGTACATCACTTTCAGGTACATTTCATAATCATGTGAAACTTTTTTGGCTGTTGACGTTAATAATGTTATAAAAGTGTTATTAAAAATGTAATAATAAATGCATTAAATGGATTTTAACACTTTATTTATTCCATTATTAACTGACAAGTTAAGTCGACAGCCCTAGTTTTCTTTAAGTGAGATTTCCATTACCTTGACAAAGAAGGTCCTCTCGATGCGCTTGTCCTCTTTCTTAGTGGAGAGCCAGCGTTCACACAGAAACATGTAAACCTCTTCTGTCTCCACATCCACCACCTCCACCTGATCCAGATACCAGTCAGCTCCGCCAGAGAATTATCATGACGGATTCTGATCTTATAGACCTGACCCAGATCCACGGCTTCAATGCTGAACTTGTCAACCTGCACACAAACAGCTGCTGTGTACCCTGAAAAGATGATTTGTGATTGCTGAATTTGTCAACCTGCACACAAACAGCTGCTGTGTACCCTGAAAAGATGATTTGTTTTTCCTCTAAATGGGACCACAAATTGATGTATGGTAGGAGGACAATATTTGTCTGAGATACAACTATTTTAAAATCTGGAATCTGAGGGAGCAAAAAAAATCTAAACATTGAGAAAATCATCTTTAAAGTTGTTCAAATGAAGTTCTTAGCTATGCATATTACTAATCAAAAATTAAGTTTTGATATATTTACAGTAGGAAACTTACAAAATATCTTCATGGAACATGATCTTATCTTAATATCCTAATGATTTTTGTCATAAAAGAGAAATGTATAATTGTGACCCATACAATGTATTGTTGTCTATTGCTACAAATATACCTGTGCTACTGATGACTGCTTCTGTGCTGCAGGGACACATTTGAGGTTTGATGGTTAGTGGAGCATCTGATAGACTTTATTGATTATAATATCTCCTTCTTCTACATAAAAGGTTTTTTTTATTTATTTTTTATTTATTTTTTTTTTTCATTGTCACAGCTCTAATAGCTATAAAACTGTTCTGAAGGTATTTTTAAAATGTAAAACTTTGTGCTTTTAATTTTAAATTGAAACCACTATACAATAAAGTGACTTTCCTTCTGCTAATTCAGATAAAAAGGGTATTATCAGGGTTATTAATAGGTAATAATTACTAAGTTTGGGCTTTTGCATGACTTTGCACTTTGTTAGTTTTGTATTTCATTGTTATTATGACAATGACAATTAAAAAAAAAAGATATTATAATTTAGAAAATGTTGTCACTTAAAATAAAATTAACAATTTTTCATTTCATTTTCATAGTACTTGATGTAATGTAACGTGATGTAACAAAACAAAAAACAGGAACAAAAATAATAATAAGACTTTAAATTAAATTAAAATATATAAAATAAAATACATAATAAAAATTTAAATGTAAAATATTAAAACAAAATATAATTTTGTTTTTTAATATTACTAAAAAGTATAATAGATACTAATAGACAGATACTTATAGATACTCTCTGATACTAAAATAACACTGAGTATTATTTATTCTATTATTCATCAAATCTAGAAATAAGCTGTTTTTGTGCAACTTGTTTTTACACCAAGAGTTGTTAAGATGACTTAAAATGATTTAAAATAAGACAAAACCGCATTAAAATAATCAACATAATTGTTATTTTAATTCACCCTCTTTAAAAAAAAATATTTTATTTATTTATTTTATTTTATTTTATTTTTTTGGAGGAGGAATTTGGATATTTGAAAAAGCCTCAGTTGAAATGTGAGATTTCTTGACCTGTATGTTACGGAAATTCATAAACTTGTATAACTTCATGGGCATTTTTATAAAGAATATGCATTTTTCTAGTTATTCCAAGCTCTAAAATCTAAAATAATAAGAAAAACAATATTGTTAAAAGTGTCCAGTAAATCATGTAGTACCTTGTAGTTCCTAGGACCTTGGAGTCAAAAAGGCTTCGAGATGGTTTTACATCATCCTCTATAGCTGCCATATTTGCTTTGGCAAGGAAATGTCTTTCAAGAAAGATGTAACAGTAACTATGAGTGTGTGTGACTTACGGCTCCTCTCTCAAACTTGTTGCTGTTGCTCTCAGATTTGCTGAGCTTGCGTTCTCCGGTGTCTCCCAGATCTCCGTAGATGATCAGGAACACGTTGGCATCGGTTCCGGCTCCGTGCATGTCCCCCGTCCTCACAGACACCTTATACGTGTGAGCTGCAGAAACATCCGCATGTGTGTTAAAGATCGGCAACAAGTGTGATGCACCACTGTAACCTTTCAAGAATATTCTGTTATAAAGGAAAACTAACCACAACATGAACTCTAACATGCATTTTCAGCTGAAATGTGTTTATTTGAGCCAGTGTTTTTTATTGTTAACTAAAACTATTCTTCACAATTTATTTCTATAGCGCTTCATACAATATTTTTTTCAAAGCACTGTCACGGTAAGAAACAGAAAAAAATAGAGGTGTTATTGTTGCCAAATTCATTAATTCTGAAACAAATTCAGTTCTCATCCATTAGTGCATTAACTTGATAATCTAACTGTATATTAATTGTATTTGAAACCTATTAAAAAAAGTTTTTGTTTAGTGAAATTAATCAGAAATAAAATCTAAATGTAAAATTTTGTTTTTGATTGCTTCTGCTGTCATCATTTGTAAGTCGCTTTGGATAAAAGCATCTGCTAAATGTCTAAATGTAAGATGAAAAAATTTACATTCAAAAATGAAAATGAAAATTGGAAATGTTGCATTAAATAAGCAGAAAAGTACTAAAGTACTTAAAATAATATTAAATTATTTTAAAATGTTGAATACTAAAATTAATATTAAAATACTGAATTACTAAAATTAAAATAAACTGACTAATAACCTGAAATAAAAAATAAATTAAAGCAAAATAATAATAAAAACTGACGCAAATAAAAATGACAAAAGCACATAACAAAATGACTAAAACTGAAAATATAAAACCAGAATCTCAAAATATGGATAAATAATATAGAACAATACAGAATAACACTAATAAGTCAAGTTTTTCATGTTATAGTTTTGGCCAAATCAAGTCTTTCTAATCTTTTATAGATCTTGAGTTATCCATGCTTTCATTTCATCTCCTTTAGATTTTTGTAAAATACATAATGGAAACACCACTGCAGTGTTTACTACAGGGCTAGGTAAAAAATAAAAAAAATAATGATTTCTCATTTTTATGACATTATATCAATTCTTAATTATATAGATTTTTTTATTCTAGGATTTTTTTAGTTTATAATGTTTTTATTTTTTTGAGACTACCATTCAATAAATCACAATAAGCTTTGTGCTTTGTTACTTTTGATATGAACCAAAGTCTGAGATTTGAAATTCTGTCCATTTTATTGCAATATTCAAACAATAAATGCCGTTTAATGTGGAGTGACTGATTGTCTCCTCTGCTTTGTTACCAGTTACAGCACAAAATAAACACGAATGAACATCTGAAGGTATGTTAAAAGAAAGAGTACAACTTACCGTAATCCGTGTCCTGTCTCATATAATCACTCGATCAGTGTTTCAACCGCGCAAAGATGTCAATATAACAGCTTGTAAACGATGACAAGCGACGTCACAATTAAACTACCTCAGAAAAAAAACAGTCTGTGATCTTAAACTCATTTGTCAGCAAGAGAAATTAACTCTAGAGAGGATAATTTTGCTTAATAAATGCACCATATAGCATATTCATTATGACTTTTTTTGGCTTCTCTTCAATATTTGATTTATGTTTGAAGAAATATATTTTTTAGTGCTGTCAAATGATTATTCGTGATTAAATGCATCCCCCCAAAAATATTTTTTGTTTACATAATATATGTGTGTACTGCGTATATTTATTATTTATATATAAATACACACACATTCATGTATATATTTAAAAAAATGTGTTGTGTTTGTATATTAAATATATTTATATATAATATAAATTATATGAATATAAATATATGCATGTAAATATTTTCAAAATATATACTGTATGCATGTGTATTTATACATAAATATACACACACATATATTATGTAAACAAAAACTTTTATTTTGTATGTGATTAATCACGATTAATCATTTGACAGCACTAATATTTTTATATTTACATAATATTAATAATATAATATTTATTTATATATTTTTTTAAAATAATTTTCAGCTTCAATATTAATGTAGTACCAACTGACTACATTAAATTACAGCATTATTTGAGAGATTATTTTCTGTATTTGATGTATATCCAAAATAATCAATATTGAATTGAATCGAATCGGAATCGAATCACGACCTTGTGAAGCATAATCGAATCAAATAGTGAAATTTGTGTTCAAACCCAGTCCTAGTGTTTACAGGAACGTTTCTTAAGCAATATTTGTTATCAAGATGATGGAACAGTTTAATAGAAGTTATTCCCATAGCATCATGCTTTATAAATAAATGACTGGATTGGAATCCTAATACTGTAGAGTCCGACAGTCACATACTCTCCAGAGCATCCTCCACCTCGATCTCGTTGTGTTTGAGCGTCCCGTCTCTCAGCAGCTTCTCCGTGATGATCTCCGAAGGCACCAGCTCTCTCACCGTCTCTCCGTCGTCCTCAGACTTGGCCAGCCAGCGTTCACAGGGGAAGATGGTCGTCTCCGAACCCTGGAGAACATTCGGTTCACTCAGCGTTCCTACACGGTTTACATTTCAAAGTTCCACACTTTTCCAGACTCGAATTTCCAAACCTCTCAGTAGAATAACAGACCATACTTGACATAAATGGTCCATACAGCATTATTTTTTAGCTTTATATTTGGTGTGTACTGTAGTTATGAAAGGCATTATCTGTCAATTTTAAATAAATCAATTTAATTATTAAAAAAAACAGATTAACAATTTCATTATAGAATACTATACACAAAATATGTGCCAAAATTTAAAAATAAAACATTTAATTTTAGTTTTCGCTGAGAGATTTAAAAATATTTTGGCATATATTTTGTGTATAGTTTTCTGTAATTAAATTGTTTTTTCTATAATGAAATTGTTTTTAAATGCCTTCCATTTATAGTATTCATCTATAAATATTTTCTCCATTGATTTTCTCGAAGTGACAACATACAGAGCCTCTAAAAAATAATAATCATAATAAAAAAAAGAAGGAATTTTGCATGCACACAAGAAACTTTTTTTTGCCTTCGAGACACTATAAATTTTTTTTGCATGCTTACAAATTTAAACTTTTTAGTTTACTTTTATAAAGCCTATTTAACCTATTCACTGCCATCTTACCATGAATGAAACAAGAATGAATTAATAGAGATCTACTTGCTTAAAATTGCGCTTTCCTAATGGTAGGACCTCTAATATCACATAATCTAACACATCCTCTGTGGAGATGGAGAAACCATGAAACAAATTGGGCTGCTGGCACAATACGGCTGTGTGCATCGTCCTATTTGCCAAGTTCAACAGACTATAATAAACACTGGTACTGTGTTCAAAATTTGGCTTTTGTTAGCGGAGTATGTCATATTTCTTCAATGGATACTCTGTGGAGGCCAGGACACCACACTACACCACACAAGGGGTTTAATGAGTCTTAATATTTTATATAATATAGTTTTATATAATAAAGTCTTTATATTTTTTATGTTTTTATGTTTTTTTCTGGTTTGTTAGGAGGACAATATTTGGCTGAGATACAACTATTTGAAAATCTGGAATCTGAGGGAGCAAAAAAATCTAAATATTGAGAAAATCATCTTTAAAGTTGTTCAAATGAAGTTCTTAGCAATGCATATTACTAATCAAAAATTAAGTTTTGATATATTTACAAACTGTCTTCATGGAACATGATCTTTACTTAATATCATAATGATTTCTGGCATGATCACACAATGTACAATGTATTGTTGTCTATAGCTACAAATATACCTGTGCTACTTATGACTGCTTCTGTGCTCCAGGGACACATATTATCTGAACGCTGTTACCTTTCCTTTCCTCAAAAGTCTTCTGATTTCCACTCTGTCCAGATGCCAGCCGGGGTTCGTCCCTGGTTATCGTGTCCGATGCGGATCTTCTCTATGACATCCCCTATGTCTTCCAGTTCACAGAGAGAAATGAAAGCACAGCGTTGACTGACAGAGAGCGCATCTGCGCCGTATAATGATGACCGACTGATGCTCACCTCTACAATGAACATGTCTTCTGCCGATCTCTCGAAGTACATGCGTCGTTCTCTCTTGTTCACACACAGGTACTTCTGCTGCGTGCACAGACCCTTCTGACCGTACAGAACGATGAAAACGTCCGCATCCGTCCCCGCAGCGAACACGTCGCTCGTGAAGGTGGTGATCTCATAGGGAACGACTGCAGGAGAAAGACACAAACGATGGATCAAATCTATGTACAGGGATCGTTCACCCAAAGATGAAACACACGCACACTAACCTCTCTGGATGTTTTATATTCATATAAAGCTAAATGTGAGACATTTACAGTTAACTAAAACTATAAAAAAAAAACAATTTGGTAGCACTTTATTTGAAGGTTTCCTTGTTACACGTTACATGTACTTACTATTGTAATAATAATAAATTATGCATAATTACATGCCCTAAAGCAAACCCTAACCATATAGTAAGTGCATGTAGTTAAGTAATATTACTCAATACTTATATGTATAATTACACTGTAACAAGGACACCTTAAAATAAAGTGTAACCAACATTTCCATTACTTGAAACAAAATAAATGTTAATTGGAATAAAATAAAGTATACAAAGAACTAGTTTATTTAAGCTAGATGCCAAGGCAACATTCTCATTTTCATTTAGTTTAACTTGCTGTATTAGGATAAATAAAACCAAATGAATTAGCAAAATATATTAAGATATAAAACAGAAATGTAGAAACATATTAAAAAAAATTATAAATACACAAGAAAATGACAAAAACGCAATAACTGATAAAATGACTAAAACCTGAACTAAAGTTAAAATGAAAACAGCAAATAAAAACGACTAAAATAAATACTAAAACAACACTGATCCAAACAAAGATGTTTTCACGTTAAATGTTAGACTATAATACACTGTAAAAATGATTTTCTTATTTCTCTCAATTAAGTGAATCTATGTTTAAAACAAGAAAAAAATATCTGCCATTGGTGCCATAAAAATTATTGTTTTCCTTTTGAATTAAGATTATATTTCTGACCCCACAGGCAGATATTTGTTATTCTTTTAAGCATAAATTTGCTTAATTTTGATACATTTTATTTTTTTCCTTTAATATCTTGAAACATTTTTTTTGTTTTATTTAATATCATTGAAAAGCTTAATATCTTAAGTCATTTTGCTACTGAAGTAAATGCATCTTGATTTAAGAATGTTTAGATATTTGTACAAGACGACAAAAAAATAAAATAAAAAATAAATGAATAAGAAAATCAGGACTTTGGCATTTTTTGGGATACAATCTATTACTTCTTTGTAAGAAAAATGCCAAAGAGTGTTTAATGAAAGCAAACAATAATAAAATAATCTCTTTTTAATTCATGCATGTCCTTTGGCTGTAAACAAAGCGGTTCACAGTCTCTTACACGGTGTGTAAAGTTCAGTCTGTAGCTCCGCTGGATACAGATCTCTGACAACAGCTCCATCGTCTTCTCCTGAGTCCAGCCAGCGGCCGCATGGGAAACGAAGCCTCTGTCCTTGAGAAGGAGCATCGATCTCCACCCAGTCCAGGAACCATCCAGCCGACCCTCCTGCAAAACACAGACCCAATCATCTCCATTAATGCTCCTGCTAATACAGACGATTACAGCTACAGTCCAGCTAGAGAGGAAACTATCCAATATGTCTATTTTATTGCTCAGACGTTGCTCTTTTATGACGCAGGTTCTCGGGAATGAAGTTGAAGAATTGAAGGATGAGCTTTCTTACAGATGTTTCTCCTAAAATTCCTTCAGAGAAATAAAAACAAACCCAAATGAGCCAATAGCTGTGTTGTAGTAAGAGTATAAAGCTGTAACATCAAGAGAAGAGCAGCTCAGATCATTTGATGAGAAACAAACTCAGACTGTCATCTAGATACACACTTTATTGCCAAAAATATTGGGACACCTCCTTCTAATGAACAGGTTTGACTGCTTTAGCATTCTTTGAGTACAAATCTTAATGTTAAAGCATATAGTGATATTCTAGGGAATTGTGTGCTTCTAATTTCATAGCAACAGTTTGGACAGGACCCTTTTCTGTTCTAACATGACAATGCCTCTGTGTATAAGGCAAGGTTTAAAAAAAAAAAAAGACTGATTCAGTCAGTGTGGAAGAACTTGACTGGTCTGCTGTGACTTTAAATGCAGACCTTAAGCCAAAAACTCATCACCAAACACCAGTGACTTGTACATATGGATGCAGTCATTTTAGACACTTCCAAAACTGTTGCAACAGAGATGTAAATACAATTTTTATATACATTAATTTATCTTTGTTACCACAGTTTTGGAAGTGTCTTTTTCTGTTCTAAAGAAGGGGGTGCCAATACTTTTGTCCATATACTGTACGCACAAGTCATTGGTGTTTTTTTTTTAACATATTATCTTAATTATGACCACACTAGCTTGTAGTGCAAACAGTTTTACTGTTAACTGGACTTTGATATTCTTCTCGTTATTTCCCTACAGCAGCTAATGAACCGGAAATCTTGCACATTCACAGAAAACGGCTTACTTCTGTGCTAAAGAATAAAGTGGATAAAATTAGAAGCACACAATTCCCTAGAATATCATTACATGCTTTAACATTATGATTTGTACTTATGGAAATTACTGACGTAGTCAAACCTGTCCATTAGAAAGCGGGGGGTCCAATACTTTTGGCAATATACTGTAGTGTATCTGAGCACAGTTTCAAATAATACTGAGATCTTTTCTGAAACTCCAGATTGAGATCTGGGAGAAACATAAGCAAAAGTTTGATCTCAATTCAATTACTGCTGTCCATGAATGTAAGAGGTTTATTTGTGATGTATTCCCAGTGACTCGAGAACAACAGCTGCCATTAAGAGCGATGTGAATGGAGCGTTTCTGTACCGTTGCCAAACAACTTAATACCAGACAGGTTGCTAACTGTTTGCAAGAAGCTTTTAGAGGCAGTCGAGCGAATCCTGTCCAAACAAAGCCTGATTCAATCCCAGCTGTCACTCAGCGTGTGATCACATTCAGACGTGCTTTCGGTCACATTTAATGACCGTCGTGCTCACCTGAGTTGTCATGGCCAATTCTCAGTTTCTGGAGTTCTCCGAGATCAACGGCCTCCACGATAAATTCATCGATCATCCCTTTCTCAAACTTGTTTTTGTGTGATTTAGAGGCTTTCAGGTTAATGAGTCCTGTTCAGTTCATGAGGATAGAGGAAAAGAAACCAAGAAAAGCCATTTGAATAGTTAGCGAATAGCGTGAAGAATGCTCTGTATTTATTCAAAGTGTTAATTGCGTGTATTTTCACCTGTGTCATCATTCTCTCCATACAGAATCGCAAAGATATTGGCGTCTGTTCCAGCGTGTTTCTTTTCTCCAGTCTTGATCCTCAATGTGTATGTTGTCGACATTGCTACAAACAGAATAAGAAGAAAATAAATGGACTGACAGACAAAACTGACCACATTTTATTACATTTGCAATCGTTTGCATTAGACGAAATTAGAAGTAGATATGTTTTCAATATCATGTTCAAGTTACAAGGTGAATCACTGGGGAATAAGATTTATTTTTCAATTAAAAATAACAACACAAATCATACAAACAACAGGTACTTTTATTTTTTATTTTTTGTTTTTTTTTTAGATTATTCACATTTTGTGACAAAAATCCTTTGCTATTTTCTTTTCAACAAAGCAATAAAATTAATGTGTATAGAGATCATTTGATTCTCGAGAGAATTTGCTGAGATGTGTTTTCAATTTGGAAAATTCATAATGAACAACATTTAATAATTCAAGTCTATGTGATATATTTTTATATCTGCTTTGACAAAAAACTAATTTTATTTGCCACTGACACTGTGTTTTGTCCACCTTTCTGCTCCAAACCCAGTGTGGCCCCAGACTCCTCCTCATCCTCGTCCTTCCTCATGAAGGCCTCATCCACAGGAACGAGCTCTCGCGCAATCTGACCATCATCTTCATCAACCGCCAGCCAGCGGTTACAGGGGAAGTAATACCTGAGCGAAAGCCGATATCAAGAGTTAGACTTGAGACGCGTTCATTACGTTTCTGCGTTATGTGACAGTGTGTTTAAGTGCTTCAACACAATAGACTCATTAATAAATCGACACACGCAGATCTTCATGTGATCCGTTTTCCTGAAGTGATATCTGTGTCTTTTAATGTAGCTGATGGGTAATTCTGAGTGTTTTAGAGTGTTGCTATGTGGATACTGGGTAATTCTGAGAACATTAGAGTGTTGCTATGCGGTTGCTGGGTTATTCTGAGAATATTAGAGTGTTGCTATGCGGTTGCTGGGTTATTCTGAGAATATTAGAGTGTTGCTATGTGGATACTGGGTTATTCTGAGAATATTAGAGTGTTGCTATGCGGTTGCTGGGTTATTCTGAGAATATTAGAGTGTTGCTATGTGGATACTGGGTAATTCTGAGTGTTTTTGAGTGTTGCTATGTGGATACTGGGTAATTCTGAGAACATTAGAGTGTTGCTATGCGGTTGCTGGGTTATTCTGAGAATATTAGAGTGTTGCTATGCGGTTGCTGGGTTATTCTGAGAATATTAGAGTGTTGCTATGCGGTTGCTGGGTAATTCTGAGAACATTAGAGTGTTGCTATGCGGTTGCTGGGTAATTCTGAGAACATTAGAGTGTTGCTATGCGGTTGCTGGGTTATTCTGAGAACATTAGAGTGTTGCTATGCGGTTGCTGGGTTATTCTGAGAACATTAGAGTGTTGCTATGCGGTTTGCTGGGTTATTCTGAGAACATTAGAGTGTTGCTATGCGGTTGCTGGGTTATTCTGAGAATATTAGAGTGTTGCTATGCGGTTGCTGGGTTATTCTGAGAATATTAGAGTGTTGCTATGCGGTTGCTGGGTTATTCTGAGTATTTTAGTGCATTGCTATGCGGTTGCTGGGTTGTTTTGAGTGTTTTAGAGTGTTGCTATGCGGTTGTTGTGTTGTTCTGATGGGGTTCAGAGTGTTGCTATGCGGTTGTTGGGTTGTTCTGATGGGGTTCAGAGTGTTGCTATGCGGTTGTTGGGTTGTTCTGATGGGGTTTAGAGTGTTGCTATGCGGTTGTTGGGTTGTTCTGATGGGGTTTAGAGTGTTGCTATGCGGTTGTTGGGTTGTTCTGATGGGGTTTAGAGTGTTGCTATGCGGTTGCTGGGTTATTCTGAGAATATTAGAGTGTTGCTATGCGGTTGCTGGGTTATTCTGAGAATATTAGAGTGGTTGCTATGCGGTTGCTGGGTTATTCTGAGAATATTAGAGTGTTGCTATGCGGTTGCTGGGTTATTCTGAGAATATTAGAGTGTTGCTATGCGGTTGCTGGGTTATTCTGAGTATTTTAGTGCGTTTTTGGGTTGTTTTGAGTGTTTTAGAGTGTTGCTATGCGGTTGCTGGGTTATTTTGAGTGTTTTAGAGTGTTGCTATACGGTTGTTGTGTTGTTCTGATGGGGTTTAGAGTGTTGCTATGCGGTTGCTGGGTTATTCTGAGAATATTAGAGTGTTGCTATGCGGTTGCTGGGTTATTCTGAGTATTTTATTGTGTTGCTATGCGGTTGCTGGGTTATTTTGAGTGTTTTAGAGTGTTGCTATGCGGTTGCTGGGTTACTCTGAGTATTTTTGCGTGTTGCTATGTGGTTGCTGGGTTGTTTTGAGTGTTTAGAGTGTTGCTATGTGGTTGTTGTGTTGTTCTGATGGGGTTTAGAGTGTTGCTATGCGGTTGCTGGGTTATTCTGAGAATATTAGAGTGTTGCTATGCGGTTGCTGGGTTATTCTGAGTATTTTATTGTGTTGCATGCGGTTGCTGGGTTATTTTGAGTGTTTTAGAGTGTTGCTATCCGGTTGTTGTGTTGTTCTGATGGGGTTCAGAGTGTTGCTATGCGGTTGCTGGGTTGTTGTGTTAGTGTTTAGAGTGTTGCTATACGGTTGTTGTGTTGTTCTGATGGGGTTTAGAGTGTTGCTATGCGGTTGCTGGGTTATTCTGAGAATATTAGAGTGTTGCTATGCGGTTGCTGGGTTATTCTGAGTATTTTATTGTGTCGCTATGCGGTTGCTGGGTTATTTTGAGTGTTTTAGAGTGTTGCTATCCGGTTGTTGTGTTGTTCTGATGGGGTTCAGAGTGTTGCTATGCGGTTGCTGGGTTGTTTTGAGTGTTTAGAGTGTTGCTATACGGTTGTTGTGTTGTTCTGATGGGGTTTAGAGTGTTGCTATGCGGTTGCTGGGTTATTCTGAGAATATTAGAGTGTTGCTATGCGGTTGCTGGGTTATTCTGAGTATTTTATTGTGTTGCTATGCGGTTGCTGGGTTATTTTGAGTGTTTTAGAGTGTTGCTATCCGGTTGTTGTGTTGTTCTGATGGGGTTCAGAGTGTTGCTATGCGGTTGCTGGGTTACTCTGAGTATTTTTGCGTGTTGCTATGCGGTTGCTGGGTTGTTATGAGTGTTTAGAGTGTTGCTATGTGGTTGTTGTGTTGTTCTGATGGGGGTTAGAGTGTTGCTATTCGGTTGTTGAGTTGTTCTGATTATTTTAGTGTGTTGCTATGCGGTTGTTGGGTTGTTCTGAGTATTTTAGTGTGTTGCTATGCAGTTGCTGGGTTGTTTTGAGTGTTTTAGGGTGTTGCTATGTGGTTGTTGTGTTGTTCTGATGGCGTTTAGAGTGTTGCTATTCGGTTGTTGAGTTGTTCTGATGGGGTTTAGGGTGTTGCTATGTGGTTGTTGTGTTGTTCTGATGGCGTTTAGAGTGTTGCTATTCGGTTGTTGAGTTGTTCTGATTATTTTAGAGTGTTGCTATTCGGTTGTTGAGTTGTTCTGATTATTTTAGAGTGTTGCTATGTGGTTGCTGGGTAATTTTGAGTGTTTAAGAGTGCTCCTTTGCAGTTGCTGGGCTGTTGTGAAAAGTTTATGAGTACAGCTATGCAGTTGCTGAATAATTCTGAGAATTTTAGAGTGTTGCTATGCAGTTGCTGGGTTATTCTGATAAATTGTAGATTGTTGCTACGTGGTTGTTGATTTATTCTGACTGTTTTAAAGTGTTGCTATGCAGCTACTAGGTGGTTCTGAACGGTTTTAGAGTGTTGCACTGAAGTAGCTGGGTTGTTTTGAGGAGTATTAGATTGTTGCTATGTAGTTGCTGGATTATTCTGAGCATTTTAGAGTGTTGCTAAGCGGTTGCTGGGTTGTTTTGAGGAGTATTAGATTGTTGCTATGCGGTTGCTGGATTATTCTGAGCATTTTAGAGTGTTGCTAAGCGGTTGCTGGTTTGTTCTGTGGGCTTTTAGAGTGTTGTTATGTAGTTCTGAAGGGTTATATAGTGTTACTATTTGGTTTCTAGATTGTTCTGATATCTGTGTCAGGCCAGAGTCTAAGGAATCAGTTTGAGTGAACTCACGTGGTGTCATCTTTAGTGTCCACAATCTCCACCCTGTCCAGGTACCAGGCTGACTGATGGCTGTTATCGTGACGGATCCTTAGTTTCTTCAAAGGCCCCAGTTCCACAGCTGTGATGGAGAACGTGTCCTCCTGTAAGTTGAAGCAGCACATAACCATGAATCTACTTCCACAAACATGAAGAAAACAATGACATGCAAGATGTCAGCTTAGGTCTGTCAGGGTGGCCTCGATTTAGAGGAGCATATTCGATGTGTGCGGTAAATAATTGATTGGCTCACATTAACAGATGAGTAAGACTATACGACTACATCTACTGTGAATAACATGAGGGATCGTGTCAGATTGCCTGCCTTCCATGACTGGACGTTCCTCTGGTCATTCATCTCACCTGTCCGCGTTCAAATTTGTTGAGATGACTGGACTTTCTCAACGGTCGTTCTCCAGTATCTCCGTTCTCTCCGTAGAGGTTGATGAACACGTTGGCATCACTTCCGGCCCCCATCATGTTTCCAGTGAAGATGTGGACGTCATATGTGTTTTCTGAGACGGAACAGATTATGAATTATTAAAACAAAAAAGTATTTACCATGATTTGATCAATGGTACTGCAGCTGTAATCTGTGTTTTGTGCACTATAATACACAAGCATTAATGTCACACTGGATTCTTAAATCTGAAAGAAATATTTGTGGTGTTTTCCCATGTAGAACCCGCTACATTAATTCGAGAGTGTTTGAAACTGGTTGCATGTGGTTGCTAAGGTATTCTCTGTGGTTATAAAGTGTTCCTATTCGGTTGCAAGGTTCTTCTGATTGGTTTTAGTATAGCTCTGCAATTGCTAGGTTATTCTAAAGTGGATTAAGAGTGTTGCTATGTGGTTGCTAGGTTGTTCTGAGTGTTTTAGAGTGTTGCTTTAAGGTTGCTACTGTATGTTATTCTGAGTGTTTTTAGAGTGTTGCTAGGCAGTTTTTAGGTTATTCTAGTATTCCTGTGGCTCAGTGGTAGAGCATTGCGTTAGCAGCGCAAAAGGTTGTGGGTTCAATTCCCAGGGAACACACGTAATGATTAAAAAAAAAATAAAAAATGCATAGCCTGAATGTACTGTAAGTCGCGTTGGATAAAAGTGTCTGCTAAATGCATAAATGTAAATGTATTCTGAACATTTTTAGAGTGTTGCTATGCCATTTCTAGGTTGTTCTGGGGGATTTTAGACTGTTGCTATGCACTTGTTAGATTACCCTGAGAGTTTTTAGAGTGTAGCTATGCAGTTTCTAGGTTGTTCTGAGGGGTTTTGGACTGTTGCTGTGCAGTTGCTACTGTAGGTTATTTTAAGTGATTTAAAGTGTTGCTATGTAGTTGCTAGGTTATTTTGAGTGCTTTAGAGTGTTGCTATGTTGTTACTAGGCTCTCCTGAGTGATTTTAGAGCGTTACTATACCATTTCTAGGTTGTTCTGAGTGTTTTTAGAGTGTTGCTGCTACAGTAGGTTATTTTAAGTGATTTAGAGTAGTGGTCGACCGATGTATCGGCCGATATTTGAGATGCGCGATCGACAAACTTTAAACTTGTAATTTCAAATTATGCTGTGCTTCATGCTTTTGCCCAATGTCATATTCCCTGCTTTCCAAGATATCGGCATCGGCTGTCAAAACACCAATATCGGTCGACCACTAATTTAGAGTGTTGCTATGTAGTTTCTAGGTTGCTCTGAGTGATTTTAGAGTGTTGCTATGCAGTTGATTCATTATTTTGAGTGGGTTATAGGGTCTAGAGATGACTGACATAGTCAAACGTATTTAACAGAGCCGCATGATCAAACATTGGTAGGTGTCTGTACCCTCCAGCTCCTCATTGTCCTCTGGCAGAAGTTCCACCACCATCTCTCCGTCCTCCTCATCAGAAGCCAGCCAACGATCGCAGGGGAATAAGTAAGTCAAGGCCACCTCACGCATCTCCTCTCCACCGCCTTCCTCATCCTCATCCTCCTCGCTCTTCTTTTTTTTATTCTTCTTCTTCTTTTTATCTTCTTTTTTCTCTTTGGGGACCATGGCCATTATCAGACGCTTGATCTCCACACGGTCCAGGTACCATCCGGCTCCTACGCCCGAGTCATCATTGCTAATGCGGATCTTGAAGATCTTCCCCACATCTTTAGCCTCAATCTGTTGCACAGACGTCACAGATCAGTATGACACTGAGTGAGTGTGATGATGATGGTTAGACATTGACAATACCTTGTATATGTCTACTGCTCCTCTCTCATAGTTGTTTGACCTGCTGCTGATTTGGAGCACCTCCGTCTTTCCTTGATCTCCGTAGATTTGGATAAAAACATTGGCATTTGTGCCACCAGCAAAAATGTCCCCCGTCACAACCGTGATCTCATAGTTTATCACTACAGGACAATTACAAAAGAATGCAATAGTACTTCATGCTTCTAAAAACAAGAACATGCAAAAATTACTATATTACTATAAAAAAATTATAATATTTATAAACATTCTTAAATCAAGGCACTTGATTTAAGACACACAAAAGCATATTAAGGGCCAGATTTACTAAACAAGGCATTTCCAAAACAGCACCAATGGTAGGGGAAAATTCTGCGTGTGATTTACTAACAATGCGCACATTAAAGAACACAGATGCAGCAGATCATTTCCATAATGACCTACACAATATACCAAGAGCAGTGTAAATTACCACCTGCTTTACTTTAAGACATGCTTTTTTGGGCGTTAAATATTGGCACAAATACCAGTAGTTTGACAAGCGCAAACATTAGTTAATCGCGTTGGATGATACATTTTAACACTCTCTTCCTATAAATTTTACGTCTGAAAGGGAAACTCCTACAAATGCATAATCAATAAGGTCAGACACAAAAATAACTGTGTCCATGGCTTTTTAGCGCTAATTCTTCACTGCGTGTCTTAGTAAATCCTGACATTTTAATGCGAAAAGTTTGTGCTGGCACAAGCTGTTAGTAAATCTGGCCTTAAGTCTTGTTTTCTGAAAAATTTTAAAAGAAAAGAAAAAAAAGAAATATCTGCTATTGGGATCAGAACAATATATAAAAAAAAATTGAGAGGTTTTAAATTGTTGCTTTGTGGTTTGTTCTGTGGTTAAAAGAAGAAAAATATCTGCCAGATATTTAAAGCAAATTTAAAACAAGATTGTTTTTCTGACTCAATTGGCAGATATCTGTTCTTGTTTTGCTCATAAATTTCATACCTTTTTAATATAACAAAACTTAATATCTTATGTCATTTTGCTTCTTAAGTAAATGTATCTTGATTTAAGAATATACTGGAAGCAAGGCAAGGCAACCAAGGCAAAAATCCTGAGGAAGAAGTAGATTGTTTGCAGTGTGTTTTCAGCAGGGATCTACTATATAATAACAGCATGAGCGTTTACATTGTTCAACATCCAGTATTTCACTGGGGTAAATCTCCACCTCCGTCTTCCCATCAGCCTCGTCTCTGCACAACCAGCGGTGACTGGGGAACATGTAGTGTTTGCCATGATTTGGCACCATGATCTGAACACTGTCCAGAAACCAGCCAGCGCGCATGCCTTCATTAGTGTGACCTATCAGGAGCCGGTTGATCTAGATTTGAGAAAAACATACATGTGTATAAATATAAAATAAATATGTGTCTGTTAGATATAATACAGTACTCTTAGGAAAGAGCACATACCTGCCCGATGTCAGCGGTTTCGACGGTGAAAACATCCACCCGGCCCGCCTCAAAGTAATTGCGCAGGTTGTTGTCTGAGACCACGAGCATCATTCTGCTGGTGTCTCCCTTCTCACCGTAGAACTTCACAAACACTTTAGAGTCTGAACTTCCTCCACTGACGTTACCCGTCTTCACTGCGATGTGATAGCTGACGTCTGAAACAGAAATTTCTTATTTTCAGCTTTCATGTGTTCTTAGAACTGAAAAGGCTAATTTGACCTTTGTGCTGAATTCTGGTTTTGGGTGAAACTGAGGTTCCCCTGAACAGTGACGGGGGTTTATGTGAATAGCTAACAATTAATAAAAATGTCAATTGAAATTAAATAAAATAATAATAAAACATTTACTAAATATTCAAAAGACAATTTTAATAACAATAAAAATAAAATCATAAAAAGAAGAATTCATCAAAATTTAAATGAATTGTTTAAAAATTAAAATGATTTAAATAAAACACTTTAAAAATATATTACATCCTAAAAATGTAAAATAAAAATAAATACTTTAAAAATAACAAAAAAATATCAAAATAAAACATTTACTAAAAAATTATTTAAATTGTAAAATGTAACAAATACAATGAAATACATTTAACACAAATAAAATACTAAAAATTAAATAATAAATCTATAGAACTGAATTCAAAATAAAAATGGTAAAAAATTAATTAAATTATAAAAAGTAGAACTGAAATAATTTTATAATTAAAACTAAAACTTAAAATTAAAACTTATAAAAATAAAAGAATACAATTAAATCAATCTGTAAAATAAAATAAACTTCTAAAAAAACTATAAAAATAAAAAATTGGGAAATCATAAAAATGTAAAATTAAAATAAGTAATTCTAAAATAAAAACTATCAAAATATAACACTTAATAAAAATAATTAAATCATATATGTGTCAAATTAATGGCGCTGGTAGCAAGCTCTACACCCTACCAGTCTCCTGAGTCGAAGAACTGATGTTCAGGACTCTAGAAGAAACTGGTTCCATTCGCAGATTATAAAATCTAGCAAATGTATTAGGCGTAGCAGAACCTGCAGCTCTACAGATATCTACTAGAAAGGCCCCGTTCTCCAGGGCTGCTGATACAGCCATGCCCCTGGTAGAGTGAGCCCTCACTCCCAGTGGGCAAGGTAGGTCTCTGGCTTGATAGGCCATTCGGATCGCATCCACAATCCAGTGGGTAATCCTCTGTCTGGAGACAGCATTCCCCTTCTGTTGTCCTTAGAAGCAGATAAAAAGCTGTTCAGAGCACCTAAAACTCTGAGTGTGATCTAGGTATGTGCATAGGGCCAGCACTGGGCACAACAGAGACAAGTCGTGGTCCCCTTCTTGGAAGGGGATAGCTTGCAATGTTATCACCTGGTCCCTGAAAGGAGTGGTGGAAACCTTGGGCACATATCCAGGCCAGGGTCTCAGGACAACGTGAGAGTCTGCCGGCCCAAACTCCAGGCATGATTCTTTAACAGAGAGGGCTTAGAGAGATTCCCCACCCTCTTGACAGGAGTAAGCCCAAACAGGAGGGCCATCTTCATGGACAGGGCACTGAACTCAACTGACTAAAGGGGCTCAAACAGATCTCTCTGTAAAGCCCCGTTCACACCGCCAGCGACACACAGCGACAGAGCGACATAATCCCATTCATTTTCAATTGAGAGCTGGTGACTTCCGATGTCACGAGTGACTGTGACTGTTGGCGAAGGAATGTGGGCATGTCAAGGGATAGGAGTCAAGCGACAAAAGTTCAGAATTCTTCAACTTTATGCAAATAAGCAGCGAATTTCGCGAGCGACAACCAATGGGAGTGAAGTCAGTAGAGAGCACGTGATTTATCTGCTGTAATGGAGTGTTACAAGGTAACTAGGCAACCAGTAGTGGGAATGCCCAGTAGCAACCTCAATTGCCAGCCACAAGCGACAAGTAGACAAAAAGTTGCTGCCAGTGTGAACAGGGCTTAAGGCCTGCAAGACCACAGTGAGATCCCAAGAGGGAATGAGACGTGGCCTTTGAGGTTTCAACCTCCGGGTGGCTCTGGGGAACCTGATAACCAGATTGTGCTTCCTCACCGATCTGCCTCCCACAGTGTTGTGGTTAGCCACAATCGCAGCCACGTACACCTCAAGTGTAGAAGCAGACAGCTCCTTGAAGGAAGGAGAGCACAGATCTGAGGCCACATCTCCGAGGGTCCTTCCCCTGGGAAGAACACCAATTCACGAAAACTTGCCAATTCAGGTCGTACAACTGCCTCGTAGAGGGGGCTCTGGCCTAAGTAATGGTATTCACCACAGGTGGTGAAAGGTCTCTAAGTTCCTCCTGGTTGTGTCCAGGGACCAAACATGAAGGTTCCAGAGATCCGGGCATGGATGCCAAATTGTGCCCTTCCCCTGAGAAAGGAGGTTCTTCATCAGGGGAATTCACCTGGGAGGAACTGATGCCATGAGGACGAGCTCCGAGAACCAGGTCCTGTTGGGCCAATAAGGGGCCACAAGCAGGAGCTGTTCCCTGTCCTACCTGACTTTGCACAGTGTCTGTGCAATGAGGCTCAATGGGGGGAATGCATACTTGTGCAGGCCCCTGGGCCAGCTGTGAGCCACAGGAGAGCCTCAGTCAGGGAGTACCACAACTGGTAGTGGGTCGATTCCAATGAGGCAAACAGGTCCACCTGTGCCAGACCTAACTGACTCCAAATCAGCTGAACCGATTAGGGGTGAAGCTTCCACTCGCCTCTGAGTGAGGCCTGTCGTGAGAGGAGATCCACTACATGATTGAGGTCGCCCAGGATATGATTGCCATGCAGAGACCTGAGTCTGTGCTGGCTCCAAAGTAAGAGATGGCAGGCGAGTAATGACATGCGATGGGAAAGAACACCACCCTGGTGATTGATGTACGCAACTGTCGATTTGCTGTCCATCTGGACCAACACGTGTTTGCCTTGGATCAATCGTCAAAACCTCATCAAAGCCAAAAGCACTGTCAACAACTCCAGGCAATTGATATGCCAATGCAGCCAAAGGCTTGTCCAGACTTCTGATGCTGCACTCCTGTTGCACACGGCACCCCAGACTTTCTTGGGAGAATCTGTTGTAACAACAATGCATCTGGGCACCTGTTCTAAGGGCACTCCTGCCAATAAAAAAGAGATGTCCTCCCAAGGACTGAAGGAACGGTGACACAACAGTGTGATGTTCACATGGTGTGAGACGTGACACCATGCCCATCTATGAAGCCAGTGCTGAAGCGGTGTCAAACCAATCCTGATCTCTGACACATGTTAATATGTGCCTGAGGGTTAACAATCAGAAAAGAAACTTGTGAAGGGCCTGGTTCAGAGTCCTCAAATCCAGGATTGGTCTGATCCCCCCACCCTTCTTAGGTAGAATGTAGTATGGGCTGTAAAACCCCTTCTTCATTTCGGCCAGGGGGACAGGCTCAATTGCATTCTTGAGAAGGGTTGCGACATCCGCTTGAAGAACAGCATCATTCTTGCCTTGTACTGAGAAGGCCCCTGAACTTGTGCGGGCATTCGATACAACGTTGAAGTGAACGACAGAAAGCAAACCAAGATATGAAACAGGAGAAAACTTACTGTAAAGTCTCTGTCCGTCTGCTAATGGCACCAATTCACGAACAATCTGCCCATCGTCTTCATTGCGGTCGAACCATCTGAACAGATGAAGAAGGATATGTTAAAAAAAGAGAAAAAATAGACAAACGTCACTCAAGAACAACCTATTCTAGACATTAAAGGGTTAGTCCTCCCAAAAATGAAAATTCTGTCATTAATTATTCACCCTCATGTCGTTTCAAACCCGTAAGACCTTTGTTCCTCTTCAGAACACAAATTAAGATATTTTCGATGGAATCTGACCCTCCACAGACAGCAAAACAACTGCAATGTTCCCAGTCCCAGAAAGGTAGCAAGGACATCAGTAGAACAGTCCATGTGACATCAGAATACGTTTTGGGCAGAGAGAAAACAAAAATAATTTATTCAACGATTCTTCTCTCTGAGTCATCATCTTCTGCCATTTTGGAGATTACCATGACGCATGTGTGCACTTTTCCCAGAACGTTATCAGCACTATTTATGTTCAGCATGTGCACATTTTCTCCAGAGCGTAAACTATGCTGATTACATTTTGGGGAAAGCGTGCACATGTGTTGTGGTACTTTCCAAAATGGCAGAAGATGGTAACTCAGGGAGAAGAATAGTTGAATAAATTGTTATTGTTGTTTTCTTTGCACACAAAAAGTATTCTTGTAGCATCGCAAAATTGAAGTTTAGCCACTGATGTCACATGGACGGTTTGCTACATTTCTGGAACTAAAAAGGTTAGTATTTTTTATTTATTTTTTTTTAAACATTGCAGTTGCTCTCTATGGAGTGTCAGAAATCTCTTGGATTTCATCAAAAATATCTTAATTTGTGTTTTGAAGATAAATGAAGGGCTTATGTATTTGGGACGACATATGGGTAATTAATGATAGAATTTTAATTTTGGGGTGAACTAACCCTTTAAACCAATGCTTTGGGTTCCAGTTAATGGATTGACGGTAACCTGTTGCATGGAAACTCGGCGGCCTGTGATTCGGCCTGGCCTTCTTCTCTGATGACCACTTTATCCACAAACCATCCGCAGCCTCCGCCATGGCCGTCGTGACCAATTCTTACCCTGCGCACCTGCCCTATGGACACGGCCTCAATGATGAACTCATCCGCCTGTGACAAACACAGAACACCCAGCTAATAAAGTTTGGCTCCCAGCACATTCTATTTCAAGGTTTGTATTTGGTTATACAGAAAGGTTTTCTTAACGGACATAGAACGTTAGTTTTTGGTTTCTAGAATGTTACTCTAATGTTACTTTAACGGTTATGCCCAATAGCATAAATGGTATGGAAGATGGATGTACTGTGTGGAGGCCTATAATAAATATTATACAAATTATATATATATATTTTTTAATTTAGTGGTTAAAGCTGCATCCCGAAAGTTTTGCCTCTTTGTCCCCATCTCTGTTTAAAACCTGCAATTTCAGTTATTTGCGGAATCATCTTCTTTACGTGGGTTGTGCTTCGGCACAGCTCCAGCGTGGATGAATCTAATGTTTCAATGTGGTTTGTTGTTTTGAGTGGTATGTGGGTGTGGATACTGTACTTAGGAATCACATATTCTAGCCTACGTCTTGGAATATATGACCCAAATAAGATTTTTCACTGGATATTGTTATCTGAACAAGTAAGTAACAAGTCGCCCACATTTATTCTGACCAGCTGAGGAAAAAAGCATTATTATAAATTGTGCTACCAATGGTGATTAAATCTAACGATCGGTTAGCTCATATCACCTCAAACCGTGCAAATTAGTATTACTATTATACTTTGTTCTCAAATTGCATGAATATGTGTAGGCCTATATAGTGTGTATTAGCGACTAGATTTCAATTTCTGTACAGTCCAATCTATAATTGTCATAGCATTCGAATTTCATATTAAGAAATTATTTTAACCCAAAAGAGCAAATTATTCTTCCTGGTTCTCTGGTTCTCTTTAAAATACAAAACTTGTGTAAACCCACATAGGCTATCTGTAATCAGATACCTGTGTTCCATTAACACATAGTCCTTTCTGGATTACAATCCGCTATCTATATGATAAATTTAATAATTCCAGCTTCTGTGAGAAAAGGCTATAAACAATCCGTCACCTGCAGAATCCTGTCATGCGATATAGCTTCTAGCAGGGAAAACTTCTTATGTTTACAGACGTGAATGACGCAGCCTACCAGTATAAACAAAAACGTATGTTCTCTTTCCGAAATCGTATTTACTCTCATATCTATAGTAATTACAAGAAATTCCTCAATAAAGAGATCGATAAACAAATGTTAGTCAGTCCGCCAGTAAAACGAAACGACCGTTAAAGGGATACTTCACCCCAAAATGAATATTTTGTCATTAATCACTTACTCCCATGTCGTTCCAAACCCGTAAAAGCTTAATTCGTCCTCGGAACAAAATTAAAATTTTGGGGTGGAGTAACCCTTTAAGGAACGTTCTGTCTATGTTTTTATAGGTTATTTAAAAATAATCTCTCTGCAACATTATGTGAACATTATTATTTGGTCCTCAAAAAAATTACCAAACGGGAACCAAATACTAACGTTAGGGGAACGTTCTGTGTTTGCAGGGCAGAGTGTCAGAGGGACGAACAGACAAACACAAGCACATCATAGAAGCTCCACAGAAACGTCACTAACGTTGCCTTTCTCAAACTTGTTGACGTTGTTTTTGCAGTTGATCAAAGCGCGGTCGCCGGTGTCGCCCTGATCCCCGATCAGACACAGAAACACATGTGCATCTGTTCCTCCGCCGCTCACGCTCCCTGTGTACACTGTGATGCGATACTTGATCACTGGAGGAACAGAAATATCCATTAGAGAGCGAAACGATCTAGCAGACCAATGTTAACCATAATAGTGATGCATAATAATGTACGTGGCAGAGGTTCTGGGATGAGATCTCCGGTGGCTGGAAGCTCTCGCACCACCTCGTTATCTTCCTCATTAGCGTCCAGCCAGCGCTCACATGGGAATTTATATGTTTCCTTTGTTAAAGTTTTCATTATGGACATTAGGAGACATAAAGAAGACTGTTATTCAGATATCAAGTGTGAAACATCAAATGCAGCAGCATCTCATGCTCTTACTCGACTTAAATGCCAGCCGGCGAAGGGATTTCTCTTCTCATGCCAGATTCTCAGTTTAATCAGCTTCCCAAGATCCGGTAGTTCAATCTGACAAAACGGATGATAAATGGATCATATTCAGTGCAGATTAGATAGTTTGAACTGCTGAAATGCAAAAACAATGACAATCCATACAACAACAAATCCTGTCCATTTGAAATTTGTGTTCAAATTGAATTTTGTTTACACAAATTAAAGTAAATCAATTTATTAAAATTAAAACATGAATTAATTAAATTATAAAATGTAGAATAAAAATCATTTTAAAATAAAAATTCTAAATAAAACATGCGCTAAAATTACATAATAAAAATGTTAGAAATAAATAATTTTAAAAGTAAAACAGTTAAGATAATACACATACTAAAATTAATGAAATTATAAAAATGTAAAATAAAAAATATAGTAATTTATTAAAATAAAACATTTACCAAAATGAATTAAATCATTAAAATGTAAAATAAAAAATAATAATTTTCAAGTTAAAACAAATCAAAATAAAAAACCAACAAAAAATTTATTAACTCATAAAAATGTAGAATTGAAGTAAATAATATAACACTTAATTATATATACTGTTCTTTTGAAAGACATGATTTTTCTAGTTGACTAAAACCATTAAAAAAAAATAATATGGACATATTTAAAAAAAAAAACAATATAAATGAAAAAAAAAACAACTAAATTACTAAAATTAAAATGTGAATATTAAATATAAAAATGTTTTATAAATTATAATATTATCTCAGAGACATAGGAATATATTTGGTATAATAGAATACGTTTTAGATTTACATACAAATCTTTGTGGTATGAAAATGAACTGAATTTACCAATTCTTTAATTAAATGTATCCACCCCTAATATTGCAAAATGGCTATTTAGGATGTCATATGAAATGTTAAAATGTTTAAATTAATAATTAAAAATTGTATACAGCCATGCTTATGTATTGCCATTTAATAATTTCTCCCCAAATCACCACTTTTTTTATCCTTAAAACGGCAGATTTACCATGAACTTGTCCAGCTGGCCCTGCTCAAAGTTATCGGTTTTGTTGTCGAGTCTCATCTCATCCGACTTGCCCTTCTCTCCGTATATCTGGAGTAAGACAGACGCGTCTGTTCCCGCTCCTGAAAGATCTGACGTCCAGATCCAGAGAGACCAGGGATGCTCTGAGGAGCAGGAGATCCGTTGAACCTCACAGAACCTACAATCTGTTTCTCTCTCACATTATGAGCAATACTCACTTTTTTGCCTCTTCTGCCTGAGCGAGACCATTTCATACAGTTCCCTCTCGATGAGCCCGTCAGCCTCGTCCTCATCCAGCCATTTAGAGCAGGGGAACGTCTGCTCGATGCCAGTGAACGGACAGAAGATGACCACCTACCACACACACACACAAAAACACAAATTAAGCATTTAAAGACGCAGCATTTTGAGTTTAGGACAGCACAGCTGAATAAGGCACTAATATATGACCACAGTTTCCCAGTTGATTAATCACAGTACATTAAGACAACTGTTTAAGTTTCCTGAAATGTCATGTTGAAATATGCAAATGAGACAGTATCTAATTAAATATGCACTAATTTGCATACATTTCCAGAGAATAAATTGGAACATTAGATAAATCCAGGTTTAAAATTCTTGTTTGATTTTGTTGACAGTTAAAATACTTTCCAGAGGGGATTTTTGGATTTCTTTTTTTATCGCTCCATAAATCAGAAAAATTATTGAAGGTACAAAATGTAACTTTTTTGATTTTTTATGTTTGCAAGACAGAATAGCGAGGAATACATTCAGAATTACAAGAAAACTCAGAATTGCGAGTTCTGACTTTTTTTTTTTTTTTTTTTTTTTTTTTTTTTATAATTGTCATAAATTTCTAAACTCTGAGTTTATATCACACAATTATTTTCCCCCTCAGAATTGGAAGTAAAAAAGACAAAAATGTGAGAATTAAACTCAGAATTTAAATTTGGAAAAAAAAAGAGGCAGAATTAAGAGATGAAAAATTCACAATTACTGTTAAAAAATTAATAATAATAATAAATAAAAAAATCAATTAAAATATATATTAATATATATATATATATATATATATATATATATATATATATATATATATATATATATCCTGTGGTGAAACAAGCTTCCAGACAAAAAACAAATACATTTTCAACATGCTTTAGGAATAAAATGTTATATAAATCACTGTGAATGAAATATAAACAAACCTTCAGAATATAGAGAGGAATAAAACTGTAAAGTTTGGTGTTCGTAAGAAAAAAACTCTTTAAAGATATGGATTGGAATTGAAATGTACAGATGCAAACAGATAAAGTGCAATCAAATAAACACTTAAATGAACTAAAAAGAAAGAAAAACGTTATGGATGCAAAATAGACCAAAATTTCTAATCCAACTTGAGTATGAAAACACACTACTTCAGTGTCTCGCCTTAATACTAAAACATGTTTGCAGTTTTTTACTAAATGACAAATAAAAAATATTTTTGATGATAATCAACGGTGAAGTTTAAGCAACACACAGAAAAAAAGGGGTTTAAAATTGTACCTTTTGGGGTACAACAGTTTGTCCCTGGAGCAGTGAAAAAAAGGGGTTTAATATTTGTACCTTTTTTACCCCTATAGGTACATATTAGTACCTTAGAGTAGGGGTACTGCTCCAGGGACAAGCTGTTGTACTCCAAAAGGTACAATTCTGGCCTCTTATTTTTCTGTGTGAAAGGTGACACATGAAATGAAGGACAGAGGACCGAGACTTGACCTTGTCGCAGTACCAGCCGGCGCTGACGCCTCCGTTATCGTGACCGATCGTGACTCGGCTGAGTGGACTGAGCAGCGCCGCGATCTCCACGTTAAAGATGTCGGTCAGGCCGCGCTCGAACTTCCCTCCCTCCAGGAAGATCTTGCCGCTGTTCTTCAGGCCTTTGGAGCCGTGCATGATCATGTGGATTTTAGAGTTGGTACCTGCACCTCTGATGTTCCCCGTCACCACCTGAACGTTGTACACGATGCCTGCAATGATATATATACATAGATACATATACACACACACACACACACACACACACACATATATATATACAGTACAGGTCAAAAGTTTGGAAACATTCAAAGTTTACTATTTTTAATGTTTTTGAAAGAAGTTTCTTCTGCTCATCAAGCCTGCATTTATTTATTTACTATTTTTAATGTTTTTGAAAGAAGTTTCTTCTGAAATATATTATTACAACTTAAAAATAATAGTTTTCTATTTGAATATACTTTAAACAAATAATTTATTCCTGTGATGCAAAGCTGAATTTTCAGCAACAGAATCATTACTCCAGCCTTCAGTGTCACATGTAACATCCAGTCTATCACATGATCATTTAGAAATCATTCTAATATTCTGATTTATTATGAGTGTTGGAAACAGTTCTGCTGTCTAATATATTTGATGAATAAAAGGTTAAAAAACAACTGCATTTATTCAAAATAAAAAAAAATTCTAATAAATATATATTCTAATAATATATTTTCTTTACTATCACTTTTTTATCAATTTAACACATCCTTGCTGAATAAAAGTATTGATTTTATTTAAAAAAAGAAAGAACAAAAAAATCACTGACCCCAAATTACTGACCAGTGGTGTATATTGTTATTACAAAATATTTATATTTTAAAAACATAGCTTTTTTTTTTTTTTTTACTTTTTATTCATCAAAGTATCCTAAAAAAGTATCACATGTCCTGAAAAATATTAAGCAGCAGAACTGTTTCCAACTTTGATAATGAATCATCATATTAGAATGATTTCTAAAGGATCATGTGATAATGATCCTAAAAATTCAGCTTTGCATCACAGAAATAAATGATAATTTAAAGTATAATACATTTAAAAACAATTATTTTAAATTGTTATAATATATCAGAATATTAATTTTTTTTTAATGATGAGCAGAAGAAACTTTTCAAAAACATTAAAAATAGTAATGTTTCCAAACATTTGACCTGTACTGTATGTAATATATAATGTTATAATGAGTCCAGAATTTGAACCAGACTGGCTCATCATCAGTGTTTTTGAAAAAAGTCTCATCTGCTCACCAAGGTTGCATTTATTTGAACTTCTGTAAAAATGTGAAATATTATTAGAATTTAAAACAGCTGTTTTCTGTGTGAATCTCTGTTAAACTGTAATTTATTTCTGTGATGTGCAGCGTGTATTTTCAGCATCATTACTCCAGTCTTCAGTGTCACATGATCTTCAGAAATCATTCTAATATGATGATTTGCTGCTCAAGAAGCATTTCTGATTATTATCAATGTTGAAAACAGTCGTGCTGCACAATATTTTTTTGTGGAAAGCATGATACATTACCATTCAAAAGTTAAAGGGGTTAGTAACATGAAAAAAGAAAGAAATCAACACTTTTATTCATCAAGGATGCATTAAATAGATCAAACGTGCCAGTAAAGACATTTATATATATAAAAAATTATATTTAAAATAAATGTTGTTCTTTTAAAATTCCTATTCATCAAAGATTCCCGTAAAATCATATGTATCATGATAAAATGAAGACTGGAGTAATGATGCTGAAAATTCAGCTTTGATCACAGAAATAAATTACAGTTCAACACATATTCACAAAAACAGCTGTTTTAAATAATAATAATATTTCAAAATTTTACCTGGATTTTTAATCAAATAAATGAACCCTTGGTTCTTTCAGTAACATTAAAAATCTCAACAACCCAAAAATCTTGAATAGTAGTTGAAACAGACGCAAAAGATTGAGTCAGATGTGTCTAAAACATTGTAGATGAAGTGAACAACATTACATTGTGATGATGCTGATTTTTCTAAACCATTGCTTTAGTTTGGAGGTTGAATGAGGAGATTTTGTCTGTATGTTCCTTAAAGTGATACTTCTGTGATGTTTACCGGTGGGTTGACTGCCTCCAACCAGAATATCTCTCTGTATCTTCCCATCATCCTCATCGATGGCAAACCAGCGGCTGATGGGAAACTCGTACACGGCCTTGTTTCCCAAATCATCCACTATGACCTGAAATAAAAGCAGACAGCAGAGGTGAACGCTGGGTTTCCGTGTGAACAATCTATGTGCATATCTATCTGAGGCGGCGGCTCTCATCCGCAGGAAAACCAATCCAGTAGAGTAGTGCGGTGTTTCCTTTCAGTGTGGATAAGGTGACGAGAATGACCTCATCCTGAGAGATGTGATGTGAGGTGGAGCGCAGCTCTCCAACCAGATGAAAAACTTCAAGACAAACTTTGATGCTGGCTTGAGAAAGCTTAGCCTGAAAGCATGAAGTAGCTGTAAAAGTTTAACACAGTTCAGAAGTTTTAACGCTCAGTATAATTTTAGCTCTTAAAACTCATCTTTTCATAATCAAAATGACATATTTAAGTGTTTTTCTTGTGAAATTAACTTGTTTTTGTGTTTAAATGGCTTGATTGTCACTCTACAAGCTTACCTTATTTAGTATTCATGGACATATGAATATGCTAATTATTCCCCGCCTCCACTCGGACCTGCTTCACTTTCGCTCAGTTAACCCCAACCTTTTCACATTTATGATAGACTTTTGACCACAGTTTCATATCATCTAAAGTCTCTACATACTCATAATTCATAGAGAGAGCTTTTTATGTTAGAATAGTCATCAGACAATAATTACACAATTTTGATTATGTAAAACCAACACGATAACATGATTTCTTTGGATTGTTCGGCTGATAATATAGCAAAATATAACGCAATTTGTGTTTCCTGCTAGCTAAACTTCACATACATACACAAAAATCTGGCTCTAAATGTCTCTTTTCTTTATTTAAAGTTGATCTAGACAAGTACATGGAAACTATCTGAAGCTCTGTTCATCGTAAAAAATGTTTTTTTTATTTGAAGTACTGTTTATATTTATTCATATTTTCATCCCATATGTTCTCTTGAGGTGTACATTTATTACTATTTTGTTAACCTGGAAACACGTCCCTTATGAAAATTAACCATTGTTTTACTTAAAAACAAACAAACATGGTTACTATCGTTAATCATGGTAACTACAAATTATCCATGGTTTTACTACACTAATGATAGTTTAACTATTGTATTTGTAGTACAAAATGTGGTTATACTGTACAAATGGTAACTAATAGGCCTACGCCAAAAAAACATTGTTACTTTACTTTTTCTGAAGCCTCAATCTGAATCAAAAGATTCTCTGAATTTCCATCCTCAGTTAAATAATTCACAAACCTGCGCTGAAGTTCTGATCTAAATCAAATCTGATTATTTATATAATTTGCATTCCCATTCTGATTTTTTTAATTCATTCACTTGAGTTGTGATCCTTTTCATAAGTTGATTTATGATGTGTTCTCCGGAGTCCCGATCTGAAGAATTATTCACAAAACATCGCTTCATATTCGAAGCACATATGAATCTTTCAATTCGCGAAATGACTCACGAACCCGCTCCGAAGTTCAAATATGAATCAAAAGATTTACAAACCCACTCCGAAGTTCCGATCTACATCAAATGATTCACAATACATGCCCCAAAGTCCCGTTCTGAATCAAATGATTCACTATAAATGCAAATTATTATTATTTTTTATTGATATTATTGTAAAATAGGAGATTATGGGAGAAGCAGATGAACACAAAATAGCTTGATTTTGACATTAGTGGGGACATAACAGCATAACCCCAACATTTTTGCATTTATGATACCAATTCATTCATAAAGACCTACATTCTTGAATGAATCAGCTGTTTGAACGAATTGGTTGAATTAATGACTCAATAACTCCCTCGTTAAGACAGTCAGTCGCTGCCACCTACTGGTGGTTTGGTTTCATACTTAAAAGTATCTGTTATAAAATGTCTTATTATTGTAACTGAATTTATGAATAAAATGAAAGACTTTGACAGGTTGCTATGAGATTGCCAGAGTGTTCAGAATGGCAAAAGATCAAAAGCCTTCTTCTCCGAAAACTGTATCAAAATGAAGTGAATTTTAGGCTCAGAACAAATAAATACTTTTGTTTTCCCTTTGATTGAGCAAATTTCCATTTACACAGATTTGTTATTGTTTCAAGCATAAATTCACTTAATTTTAATGCATTTTTTCAGAATACAAGACTTAAGTAATTTTGATTTTCAAGTAGATTATTTAAGGATGTTCAGATATCTGTACTGGGAAACAGGACAAAAATACTGAGGTATAATTATTTTTTGCAGTGCTCAGCATGTGCTTGTGTGAGTTGATTGCAGCAAATGCTCTCGGAGTCTGTATTATAGATTTAAAAGAGTCTGTGATATATTTAAATCTTTATTGAGTTGTGACCGAGTTTGTACCTTTTCCACAAACCATCCAGCCGAGGAGCCCTTGTTGTTGTGTCCGATGGTTATTTTCCTCACTCTGCCCAGGTTCGGAGCCTCTATGGTGAACTTGTCTTCGGTTCCCCTCTCAAAGTTGTTTTTATCATTGTCTAGTCTTCTCTCTCCTTTGGGATATAAAAACAATATGTATTAATCTAACTGGATATTAAATGCAGAACCATCAAAGATGAAGCGATGGCGTTTGGGGTCAGAAACCCAGCGGCTGTAGTCCCACGTGTGATATCAGGTTCTGTGTGTCGCTGAGGACACTTTAAACCAGATCATACACTGCACATCACGAGCTAATTAAGCCTTGTGAAAAAGAAGCACACTTAATATGCTAAGAAGTGAGAACTGAGTGTAATGTTTCGAACATTTCATAGCATGTTATCTACAATTAAACGAAAATGTATTAGAGTGCAAATTAATATTAAATGCATTTAGTTGAACTTTGGTGTGTTTTTGACCCACTAAAGTACATCTTTATATGTAATTTCATAATTATTTGTATTCTCCTTGAAATATGATTAAAGTGCTGGCAAGCATTCATGGTAAACCAAAATTAACTTAAATGTAATTTAAATATATTACACATTTGTAATGTTGGAATTCAGTGCATTTAAAATATATCATAAATGTAATTGTAAGTTAAAGTACTTTAAAAGTGCTTTAGCACGTTAGTCAACACATCAAACTAAGGGTACTTCTTAAAAGCATACTTGCTTACTTAATCCTTTTTGTTTCATGTGAGACATAAGGCGGCATGACAAAACATTATTAAAATTAATTATGATTTTAAATGTACTTTAAAGTAAAACTTATAATTGGACATTATTACAAAGTGCACTTTTTAAAAGTGTGTTAAGAAACATTCATGAAAGTTGCTTTTATTTCAATAATTTTATATAAATAAATAAAATATACTTTTGAGATCTGAAGTACACTTGTGCACATTCAATATTAAATAAACACGCTTCTTTTTCACAAGGGAACACACCACATGGATATAGCTTAATTTACAAAGCATAAAAAATGAACATATATACATATGTTCATTTTTTATGTTTATTTATTTATTTTACCCATTGAGAATCACTTTAAAGCACACACTTAAACAGGACTGTTTTATTACCTGTATTACTTCTTTATTACCTGTATCACCATTTTCCCCAAAAATGTTGAGAAAGACATCAGCATCTGTCCCACTGCCTTTCACATCCGCTGTGAACACGCTCACAACATATTTATTATCTGCAAAAAATAGCACAATAAAGCATACAACAAACATATTACCAAAAAAATAAAATAAAATAAAATATAATTATTATTATTATTATTATTATTATAATAATAATAATAATAATAATAATAATAATAATAAAATAAACCTTTTTAGGATGTAATATAGAAGCGAACATTTATTTAGCTGAAAGTAGAAATTCAGGAAGCCAAACATTATTAAACTAAAGCATGATCCAAGAAATTACATGATAGAACTCATTTTGAAAAATTAGATTTTTTAATATATTTTTTAATATATTTTGAAATATACAAAAATATATTTGCTAAAATATATATATGTAAATATATTAATTTTCCATCAATAAATTATTGGCCATTTTCTGTAAATATATTTAAAAAATATTAATATATTTTTATATATTGCTATTTTGCTATATGAAGGTTGAAACTAAATTCATTTTCCATTTCAAAAATGTATTTCATTGAGCTTACAAAATATATCTAGCATGTATTTATAACATACAAAATATAATTTTTGCATGTTTTAAAGGAAAATGATTGGATTTAGCCATTACTTGCAGTGTTTGAGACTCATACAGAAAAACAAACAGCTTAACTTACTGTATGACATTCTCATATTGATATACATGGATTAAATTAGCTCAGACTCTTTGGACTAGATGCCATCATGAAACTGACACTTTTTGAAGGAATCAGAGGAAAAAGGGCAGAGACAGAGACAATTCCATAGTTTTCTCCATAGTCCAGCACTCTTAAAGGTGATATAGGAGCTAAAGCCTCACATTTGGGCATGTCCATGGGGTCCACGCTGCCCAGCAAGTCTCGGACGAACAGGCTGTCCCCCTCGGTTTTGCTCAGCCAGTTGTTGCAGGCAAAGTAGAAGCGTAAATGCGGTCTGTTCATATCGGTGACCACGACCCGGTCCAGAAACCAGCTGGCGTTCAGACCCGTGTTATCATGTTCAATCCTGACAAAAACACATCAGACTACTAGTTTAAAGTTACAACCACTCATTCTTTAACTGTATTATTTCACACACTCCAAATTACAAAGCGGAATAATAATACTGTACTTTTAGTTTTGAACAAAAATTCATACATTAGCTATGATTTATATTTATCTACAAGACTGATTTCAAGTATTTTAGCTGAAGGCTTTAAATCAAAGTTCATGAGAAAATAAACAAACTTTGAATCTGTAGCATGCATTTAATTATTGATTTTAGTCATATTAATATGTTTACAGTATATTATTAAATATTAATAGTAAATTTCACAAACAATTAGCAAGTAACAAAATTAATTAAACATTAAATTTTGTCGCAGGAAAAATGAAATAGTATTTTCTTGTAAAATATACTCTAATAATTTGTTTTATTTAACACTTCTCATTTTTTTTTTACATTATACCAAAATAATATATTTGATTAATATTTAGTAAACTGAATTTATAATTGAAAATAAATATATAAATTTTACTAATAGAGTAATATATTACTGAAATTAGTAAAATACATTATTTTACAAATTTTTATTTATTTTACTGACCTCAAATCTCAGTTAAATTGGTCAACTTACCTAATTTTCTTCAAAGGGCCGACATTATGTGTTTTTATCCGGAAGACATCAGTTTTGTTTTTTTCAAAAGCAGTTCGATTTCTGCAATAAATATATGAACTGTACTTAATTTCTGCAAACACAGAATCATCTAACCTGATTCAAAAGCTAAAGACAAAATCAAACCCTCAATCCCTTTAAACAACCACAATATTCAGTCTGTATATTAATGTGAGGTGTGAATGCAATGCAGTGGTGTCTAAATGACAGATCCATCATGATCTTTAAGCACAATGACTTACAGTACAAACCTTGGAGAATAGATGCGAGTAATATGCACAATGGCTGTGTATTGCATCTCTATTGCTTAAATGCACTCAGTGTACAATTACAGTTATTGTGTCTTGAGAAAGAAAATGCATCATCATATATTAAATACCCTCATCAAAAGAGTCATGACACATTTCAGAAAATCCATGTTATCTAGCAGCCAATATATCATGCATTTGCTGACAAACACACATATTCTGTAAACGAGCTTTATGCAGATGATATAGTCTGAATGATGTGTGTCTGGAAACAGAATAGTAAAGCGCTGCAGTATTTTCTCTCTACAGCACAATGCTATACATTTCCACAGGATTCACACCAGTTCATCATAGTGATGTACAGCACATGCATATTGTAGCCTTTCATTATGAAGAGCAATAAACATCATCATGCAAATGAAATATTGCTCCTTGATGAAAGGTTCTAGAATATCATGCGCGCATATAAACATCACAACAGCAGCGAGATCTGGATTCCCCTCAATCAGAGAGGAACAGACTCAAATACCTCTTGTCTGTGCTGTGGATTCGGGGAAAGACAGAACGATGGTGTTAAATATCATCAGTAGAGAAAACATATTCACAACATATTCACAGTTTCACAAAACAACGAGACGTGCGGCTACCCGGCCAAACAGGCAATTCATTTATTATTTACACAGATGATTATGAGTCAAGTTTCAGGTCAGCAGAGCTTCATACTGACTTACTTGCTGGCCAGATGCAGTTTGGGAGTGATGCCATAGTCACCAAAGAGCGTGATGAAGATGTTGGCGTCCGTTCCGGCTCCGTTGACATCTCCGGTGATGGTCACCACCTCATAGACTGAGAGAAAAACACGCTTGATTTGACTGAACACAGAATACATGAGATCTGGTGCATTATTAATGAAGAGGTTCCATAGCAGAAGAGCCTGAAACGTCCCGCTGAACAATGACTAAGTTCAGGAAAAACTCATCATGACATGACATGACACAACTGAAATCAGAAAACAGATAATTAAAGCCCATTCACACCAGGAACGATAACTAAAATGATAACCCAGCAAACAGGGAATGTTCTCAGAACGTTTGGCAAGATTATGAGCAAAAATTCTTCCAGTAATGATTCCTTGTAATGAATCAGTCAAAAAGGTTCAATTTGAATCAGTCTAATAACTACAGGGTGAAAAGTGGAGATTGACTCAAAAATGAACAAATCTGTAAATTATTTCTTGTAATGAATCAGTCAAAAGATTCACAAACAGCCTCAAACTCACAATTTGAATCAATCTAATAACTACAGGGAGAACAGTGGAGTCTGACTCATAAATGAACAAATCTGTAAATGATTTCTTGTAATGAATCAGTCAAAAAGATTCACAAACAGCCTCAAACTCACAATTAGAATAAGTCTAAAAAATACAGGGTGAATAGTGGAGATTGACTCAAAAATGAATGAATCTGTAAATTATTTCTTGTAATGAATCATTCTAAAAGATTCACAAACAGCCTCAAATTCACAGTTTGAATCAGTCTAATAACTACAGGTTGAACATTGGAGTCTGACTCATAAATGAACAAATCTGTAAATGATTCCTTGTAATGAATCAGTCAAAAAGACTCACAAATGGCCTCAAATCCACAGTTTGATTCAGTCTAATAACTACAGGGAGAACAGTGGAGCCTGACTCATAAATGAACGAAACTGTAAATGATTTCTTGTAGTGAATCATTCTAAAAGATTCACAAACAGCCTCAAACTCACAATTTGAAAAAAAGTTGAGTCTTTCTCATAAATGAATGAATCGGTAAATTATTTATTGTAATGAATCAGTAAAAAAAGACTCACAAACAGTTTCAAACTTAGAATTTGAATTGGTCTTATAACTATACACTCTTAAAAACAAAGGTCGCAAAAGGGTGTTTTCCAAAGATATCTCATGTCCAATTCGTACATATTTTACAAGGTGGCTAATTCGTATGAATTCGTACGACCTCACTAGTATGATTATGTACGATTTGTTTAGACCCAGTGACAGGTAGGTTTTTACAGTGAGTTCATACAAATTCATGTGAATTAGCCACCTCGTAAAATATGTATGAATTGCCGTGAGATCGGGCTGTGTTTTCACAGCGATAACCATTTTTGGATCCCCAAAGAACCTTTAAGTGATCAGCTCTTGAAAAGAACCATTTATTCTTAGTATGAAGAACATTTGATTCATCTAAAGAACTGTTTTTTTTCACTATAAAGAACCTTTAGTTGTTTCAGGTATGTTAAATGCCAATAAAGAAGCTTTATTTTTAAGCGTGTTTAATAATGTTTGAGTTGCTCTACCTTTTTTCTTGTGGTACTCGTCTTCATAGTTCTCCACTTTCTCAGGCTCGTAGTTTCTCAGCTCGTTCTCGTAAATCTCAACATAATCAACGTTTTTGGACTTCTTCTTCTTGCCCTTTCCCTTCTTGCCCTCGTCATCGCTATCATCGGCTCCTTTCTTGGACTTCTTCTTCTTCTTCTTCTGGGAGTCGTCATCCTCCTCCTCTGATTCTTCTTTCTCGGCTTTCTTCTTCTTCTTCCCCTCATCCTTGGACTTCTTGTCTTTGGATCCCATGATGCTCTCCGCAGGGTTTTGATTCTTCTTTGTGCTCTTTTTGCTCACTTGAACGACATCTGGAAGGTTCTGGTGTTCATCTTCACTGCTCTTCACCTCCTCATCCTCCTGCCTTGAGGTCTTCTTCTTTTTCTTCTTCTTCTTTTTCTTCACCTCGGATGCATCGCTGAGCGATTCTGTGTCCTCAGTGTGTTTGTGTTTCTTCTTTGTGGCACAATCTGGAGTGCTGATCTTACCTTTCCTTCTCGACTTTGATTTCTTCTCCTCTCCGTCACCGTCTCCGTCCTCCTCTTCGGTTTCCTGTGACTGCCGTGTTTTTTTCTCCTTCGAGGGCATCTTTAATTTATTTACTACAGTGTAACTTTAACTGTTGACTGTGAGTGTCCAGGTGAAAGACGACGAGACTGACCTGTGATGCTCGCCGGACCTGCCAGGAAGAGCCGGGCCACAGGTGAAGTGCAGGAGCCGCAGGGCTTCCCTTCCTGATGACAGACGCCTCATTAAACATGACACACTCCACCATCATGTGACTGACAGCAGAGTAAACAAGAGCTGCCAGTCACACACACACACACACACACACACACACACACACAGGAGGCTGAAGCACTTCAACTCTCTGATTAACAAGAATATGACTGCCCTGTGTTATTATCATTCAAAAAATATAAAAAACATATTAATGAACATAAAATAAAAAAATTAAAATATTATTAAAAAAATTTTTAGTTAGTTCCCACATTTTTCTGTTTAGTTAATCTAATTAATGAAGAGCTGAAAATAATTAATCTAAAACTAAATTAAAAATTATAAAAACCAAATATAATAAAAAAAGACAATAACCAACACAGTAAAATGAAAAAGACTTGAAATGGAAACATAAAACATAATAACATAATTAAAAATATAAATACATACCACCATAATACTAATACTTAAATAAGTCTTAATAAGTCTTAAACTCTACTAACACTATATATGTATGTATATGTGTGTGTGTGTATAAATTATGTTAATTGGAATAAAATAGAATAAAATATATTAAACATTTAAGTTGTCAAAGCAACATTTCAAATTTCTATAAAGTTGAATTACTAAAATAACTGTATTTTTAACATAACTAAACTAAAACTGAAACAAAATAAAAATCAAGGAGACGTATTTAAAAAAAAAATTATTAATCTTAATCTTAATAAACTTAACTTAATCTAAAATGAAAATGAAACAGAAAATAATATATATAGATATATATATATATATCTATATATATATATATATATATATATATATATATATATATATATATATATATATATATATATATATATATAACAAATCTATGTAACAAATATAGCAAATATAATTGTTTTTATATAAATAAATACCATAATACTATATTAATGATACTAAAATAACCTTAAAGATCAGACACTTTCACTAAAAATATATATTTAAAAAATCAAACAAACAAAAGAACATTTTTGGTAAAAGAAATTAAATAAATTTTAAATAAATTACATTAAATATAAAAAATTTAACATCATATTTCAGTCAAGTCAGTATTTCAAATTTCCATTTAGTTTGAATTAAGTTGAATTATTAAAAAATTAAATGAAATAAAACTGAAATAAAAATAAAAAAAACTATAAATAGATTAAAACAAAATAATAAAACTGGACAAACACACACACAACAAATTTTACACTAAAATTAAAATGAAATAAAAAATAAAAAAACTTGAATAAATAAAAAACCATAACACTATAATGATACTAACACTCGACAAAAACAGCACATGACAAAACTAGCCATTCCCTCAAACATACATGACTTAATCTATAATGATGATCTTCTGAAACTGTTGTGTATGATGAGGGCATGAAAACTGCTTCATAGGACACTTTGGACTGTTTAACGTTACAAATGAAGGTTGCCAGAGTTTCTCAGTTTAAGCATGAGTACAATTAATTCAAGTACAAGTTTAAAGCAGAAAATTTTCATTATTTATTGTATCCTGGCAGTTCCTGTTTGCTGCCAGATGATGGAGACACACATGGTTTGTTTAGACTTTCATATCTTACAAAATATATTTTGGCTTTAGATCAAAAAAGACAAGAACATCAAATACATGTGATGATAAACAACAGCATCTTCAAACGCTCTGCAGCTGATGGGAACATTTTGTCCAGTGACACTCGTGATTATTTATTATATTTATCCATCGGGATAATCATATAAACAGCCCTGATCATGAAGAGACTTTACAAACAGAGCATCAGGATGGTTATAGAGACAAGATGGAAAGGACGACTGCACATTTACAAACTGAAAAACAGAAAACAGTCAATAAAATCAACATTTTCATCATCTGAAGGAAAAGTATGTTTATTAATGCTCCATCCATGGAGTAAGGTTTGGTTTATTACCTGATTAGACTGAAACTGTAGAAAACGATGAAGAATTGCTTTATGTGTTTAGCACCAAGGTTTTACACACAGGGCTCTGAATTATATTTTTATATAGACATTTATTTGCTCATTTCTAAGCAGAATTATGAGATCAGCACTATTCCATCTTTTGAGAAATATTATCTTACCGAGTTTTGAAAATTATAATGGAAATTTTCACTTGTCTAGTTAAAATAAAAATTTTATAAAATACAATAAAATAAAATAATTCTGTACACTAAACTAATTTTAAAACAGATAAAACTCAATTAGAAATCTTTTTTATATTTTTTCAAATTTTTTATTTTATTTTTTAGTTGAGCTATTGCAAAATCTGACTTAGAAATGAAAATATTAGCATCATCATGAACACAGATGTATTATGAGAACAATTTTCTACTATTTAATGTGGTAACTAATTAAAAAAGAAATAGTACCATTTTATAAATTATATTAAATATATTAAAATATTTTCTTTCTCAGTATTTTTGTCTTGTTTTCCAGTTCAAATATGTAAACATTCTTAAATGAAGATACATCTATTCGAGATGCAAAATAACTTGAGATATGAAATATTGTTGGAAAATTTTTTATATAAAATTAATCACATTTATACTTTAAATATCTGCCAGTGGGGTCAGAAAAATAATCATGTTTCCACTTCAACTGAGTTTATTTTTCTGAGCCAACTGTCAGATTTTGTTTCTAATTTTAAGCGTAAGCAATTAATTTTGATACATTTTCCTTCTTATTTTAAGTCATTTTCCTTCTCGAGTAAATGTTGTTTTCAGGATGTTAGATATTTGTAATGGAAAACAAGACAGAAACACTGATGAAGAAAGTCATTTTTGCTGTACATATATTTTTCCCTTTACTTTCTGATTTGTGATCATTTTTGAAATGTCTAAAGAAATGAAAAGGCTGAATATCTTATGCAATCAATATTGCATCTACAGTATTTTAATGAAGATAGGAGAGCAGTGATCATATTTGCTTTTGCTCTGTGATCGTAAACAAAGATTAAGTATAATGCGCAAACATTTCATGGGAACGGTTTCATCTCACGGTTAATGAAGCCTGTAAACGCATCCGTATCCTGAACATTAATACTGTTTATTAAAGCATTAGAAGGACGCAGAGGTTGGCAGATTCCTGGCCTGAAGCTCTGTGTTTAATCATCTGAGACGTCTTCTGATTCTCACATTAAACACGATCACATTCGATTAGAAATCTTGATCTGAGCCTAAAACAACCACAGCACCGAGCGGAGTCCAAAAACAACAACTCACTGCAGATTTATAGATCTTTCTCAGAGGAGTCTCGTCATTCAGTGATGATCCTGAACATTAAACCTGCTTCTGTTTTCATCCCTGTGATCGGTCAGAAAGTCACTTCTAGAAGGATTCTGGCTGTATATTATCAGGTGATGAAGTGCATCGAGTGTTTATTTATCTGCTGTTTGGGAAGCAGGACACACAGAAACTGGAAAGGTTTTTTTTATGCAAACATCTCGACAAGGTTATTTCCTGCGGGGCTTGTTTATATTGATCTCGATCTGACTGATTTAAACTCTTTTGGAAAAACAAACAGTACGCCGGCAGATCGAGATGTATTTAACGTACTACCAAACTGATCGAAACAATCCTGGAAGACTTTATGGCTGAAAAACTCACTCAAATAAATAATCTTATTTAAAGGAATGGTCCACCCCTCAAAAAATTGGATAATGTGCTGAAAATGTGTTTATCCTCAGTTCATCCGAGATCAGGATGAGTTTGTTTCTTCATCAGGTTTGTAGAAATGTAGCATTGCATCAGAGTGTCTCTGCAGTGAATGGGTGCCGTCAGAATGAGAGTCCAAACAGCTGATACTTTTTCTCTGTTTCATTCTATTTTATTACACGTAACTTCATTTCTGAATGTATTTTTTTTTTTTTTTTTTTTTTTTTTTTTTTTGTATGTATGGATTAGTTGGGTTGCTACCAGCATCTGGTGAAAGTTTCATGTCAGCAGCTCCTCTAGAAATATATTTACTTCAATACTTATTTTACCCGCTGTATGTGGCTGGATTTTGATGTGAGAGACAACATATTATGGACTCGTATTTTAGACATTAAAAGCATCTTAATGCTGGATGTGTTTCACCTTTTGTCTTCTCCAGATGTTCACTGATGGACTGGAGTGCTGTGGATTACTTGTGGATTATTGTGATGTTTTTATCAGCTGTTTGGACTCTCATTCTGACGGCACCCATTCACTGCAGAGCATCCATTGCTGAGACACTGATGCAATGCTACATTTCTACAAACCTGATGAAGAAACAAACTCATCCTAATCATGAATGATCCTGAGGGTGATCACTTTTTCAGTACATTTTCATTTTTTTGGGGGGGTAACTGTTCCTTTAATGACATTTACATTTCACTCCACTGATCTGAATTCAACACGCGCTCAAAGTGCAGAAGGCAGATCAGAGAAAATCTCCATGTTTTAATGGAGAAGCGTCCTTGCATGATATGAACACAAATACAAACACATCAGGAGCTAAATGCTCTTCTCTTCATACGTCTCGTTGGTTATAGTCACTTGTAAGGGTTGATCTTTCGACCGACTGTCTAAACTGTTCCGATTGGAGGATTCAGAAGAAGCGTCCGATAAGCTCCGCCCACACTGGTTTGATTGACAGGTGTCCAGGCAGCTCTCAGGCGGATATAGACACGTCTGCGAGGTATTCATGAGCTCTTGAGACACGGCAGACTGAGAGTCTCTGGAGATGATGGAGGACACCTGCGCTCCGTCCATGCAGTGGAAGCTGTTCTGTCCCTGCGGCATCTGAGAGCCAATCTTACAGAAAAGACACTTGATGTTCTCGACTACCTTTGAGAGAACCGCTTTACGCAGCAGGATGTAGATCCAGGGATCTAGAATGGGGTTGGTGGAGGCAAATCGGATCGCCAGCAGATCTGGATTTTTATCCAGCCGCTTCTCCACCGGCATCTTGTAAAGTTGGTTGAGAAACACCTGGACTAAAAAATGATATGATTTGGTTATTAAATTTTCATGCATTTGACAAAATAACATGAAAACATTTTGCATGTGAATATGTACAGTGGGGTCTGAAGGAACATCCATTTAAACATCATAAAGTGATGAGTGACACTAAGTGATGCTCTAAAGTCAGGTTTGGTATGCTGTGAAATTTTTTTTTTTTTTATAAAAGTTTATAAATAAAACAAAGATTACTGGAGTATGTTTTACAAAAAAATATATATATTTCAGTCTTTCTATTTCAAAATACAAATTTAATGATGGTGCTACTTGCCTTTTTGTAAATATTTGTGAAATTTACTAGCAATTTCTGAGTAAAATTTATTCTACACCAATTTTATTTTTTTTTTCCAGTGCAATACTTAGAAATCTGTGTGTTTTTTTTAATGAAACTTTACTTTGATAATATAATTAAGAATTATTACACATATTATATATTCATAACTTTTGGAGATTTTCACCTCACTAAAAAAAAACATTAAATTTTCTGTAAAATGTACTCAAATTATATTTATTTACAACTTCAGTCATCAATACAATGTAAATCATTAAAATATTTTTTTTACAGTGTTGTTAAGTGGATTTTATTTTTTTTGGTGAATGTTCTTCAGGTTTTTTTTTCTGGACACTAAACTAATTTTATCCATTTTTACTGACATTCAAGGAATAAAACATAATGATTAGAGATTTTAAAAGGGGGCATTTTGTATTTTTGTAGTTACATTGCATCAAAAACCTGACCTTAAAAAAACAAAAGACAACAAACGTCAGTCTGAACACAGACACTTCACTTGAAGACTGTAATGCACCCTATAAGATGAATAACTGTAACAGCTATAACTGATTCATGGTAAATAAAAGATATGGTTCTTTTTGCTTTGCTTTCTGTTTCGTGATCAAATATTTGACACTTGCTAAAGAAATTAAATAGCTTATTTTGACTATGTATCCGATACTGTATTTTACGACTGTAATACTGTGACACTGTGACCCAGGGATATGTCAGCCAAACATTTTTATCGTCATAATCATCCTCCTTCATTCAGTCTAATCTGCTGCACAATGCAGAACAAATGGAAAGGAAAATCACGAAGCAGATCTGAAAGCGCAGCCCGTGAGAAAGTTCTTGTTTTCCAGATTTGACAGTCATATCTGAGGCCAGCAGCAGAGTGATTGGAGAGATAAAGTTGACACAACAAGTGAATAAGGGAAAAATATATATCAATATTCCTATGAAATATTAGATATTATGAAAATCTTGCCAATTATGACTCCCATTATTGCACTTATTATTTCATTCTATGTTGCCCCAAAAACACATTAATATGCAAATTAGATACTGTTTATAGATACATTGTATATAATGGGGAAACCCATTTATGGCCATTTTACACACATTTTGCATAAAGAAAAATGTTTTTTAAAAATATATTTCATAACATAGTTGAGAACCATCTTTATATAAAGTTTGATATGAAAAATTTAAATTAGTTTGTGATTAAAAAAAAGAAGAAGAACGAAAATCCCACTGTTCTTGCCTTTTCATGTCTATTCATGTCTTTCTTTTTAAAAAACAGTCCTGGGGCCAGTTGCATAAACTGCTTAGACTAGTCTTAAAAATGTAGTCTTTGAATTTGTTTTCTTATAAACTGGTCATAACTTTTTAAAGTCAATTACAAAATGGTAGCTTGGGCCAGTTTGAATTAAAGTAAGACTAATTACCTCTTGATTAACTGCTATTTGGTCAAACTAGGTCTTAAGGCAGAGACTTAACATAGTGACTATTTATGCAACTAGCCCCAAATTTATTTTTTTGCTCTAAACAATGTAATGCATGAAAAAAAAAAAAAAAAAAAACTTTTTTTTTTTTTTTAATCGCAAGAGGATATCACAAGAACTTACAACGAGCGGAATGGAGCAAATGAGCACGACTGCGGAGGTGGCGATGAGCAGAATGACCATCTGGATCTCCGCGCCAGCGAGGCGGCTAAAGCTGCGGCTCCTGCCGGGATCAGACGCTCTGCCCGGGTCTGTACCGAGCGACGTGCGCCTGACGAACCTCCGGTGCATCCGGATGAGCGCGGCGCACACCAGCACGTTACAGACCACCGTCACCAGGATCAGCAGCGAGCTGCAGCCCGCGTACATGAAGGAAAACGCGGCGTGCGTGCTCACGTTGGTCCGCCAGTCGATGAAGCACCAGGTTTGAGGGTATTGCATCTTGACCTCTCCAAACCCAGCGCTCGGGAGCGCGCAGAACAGTATGTTGGATGCGTAAATGGCGAGCAGCGTGACTCCCGCGAGCTTCTTATCCACGTAGTCGTTGTAGAAGTACGCGTGATTGATGGCGATGTATCTCTCGATGGACATGGCGCAGATGATGCTCAGTCCCGCGAGGGAGAAGAAGAGCAGAACGAATCCAAAGTACTGGCACAGGGGGTCTCCATCAGGCCACGCGCCCTTCACATAAGTGGCGATGGTCACCGGACTGGCGAGGACGGTCCCCAGGAGATCCGTGACCGCCAGACCGCAGACCAGAGTGTAGAATGTGGTCTCCTTCTGCTCCCTTCTGGACTTGCAGAGCACCACGATGGCGATCAGGTTGCTGATGACTCCAAAGATGAACATGATGGCTGGGATGGTGGGCTCCATCCTGCGCGTCGCGGTGCTGTTGTCCATGTTAAATTTCTCCAAGTGTCATTTTGCAGGAGTTATCCTGCCGTAAATCCTGCTGCGCAGCGAATAAAGTCATGACTGACTGATCCGCCCCTCCTGCCTCATATATGTCCCTGCAGCACAGAAGCAGTCATAAGTAGCACAGGTATATTTGTAGCAATAGACAACAATACATTGTATGGGTCACAATTATACATTTCTCTTTTATGACAAAAAATCATTAGGATATTAAGTAAAGATCATGTTCCATGAAGATATTTTGTAAATTTCCTACTGTAAATATATCAAAAACGTAATTTTTGATTAGTCTATTGGCTGCACGGTGGTATGCAAATATGCATTGCTAAAAACTTCATTTGAACAACTTTAAAGATGATTTTCGAGATTCCAGATTTTCAAATAGTTGTATCTCAGACAAATATTGTCCTCCTAACAAACCATACATCAATGGAGAGATTATTTATGATGTATAAATCTTAATTTCAAAACAATGTAACTTACACTGTATGACTGTTTTTTTTTTGCTCCAGGATCACATGTCACACATTTCCTGGGGTTAGCCCAGAGACATTTATATACGTGACCCCAAATCTGAAAGAATAAATAATCTCTCCATTGATGTATGGTTTGTTAGGAGGACAATATTTGTCTGAGATACAACTATTTGAAAATCTGGAATCTGAGGGTGCAAAAAAATCTAAATATTGAGAAAATCATCTTTAAAGTTGTTCAAATGAAGTTCTTAGCAATGCATATTACTAATCAAAAATTAAGTTTTGATATATTTACGGTAGGATATTTACTAAATATCTTCATGGAACATGATCTTTACTTAATATCCTAATGATTTTTGTCATAAAAGAGAAATGTATAATTGTGACTCATACAATGTATTGTTGTCTATTGCTACAAATATACCTGTGCTACTGATGACTGCTTCTGTGCTGCAGGGACACATATATGTCCGAATACACAGGATACACTTAAAAATATAGGCTATATATGTTTAAATCCTACTTTGGCTTTAATTTATTTTTTATTTTATTTTTTTAAACAAGCCAATTATAATTAAACATGCAGGGCTCTATTGCCTCTATACACTTACGTTTTAGCACTTGTATGCATTTACACTGCACATATTGCATAAGTAATGTTTATGAGAGAGAAAAGTAGAATGGCACCTTTAAATATGAAACTAAAATTGCCAGTAGGTGGCGGCAAGCCACTGTCTTAATGATTTGTTGAGTCATTTATTCAATCGATTCTTTCAAAGCGGTTTTTATGAGTGGGTCACTGACTCAAAAACACGAATTCATTCAGTAAGGAAACACCGCTGTGTGCTGCTAGAGATTTATTTTTGTTAATGAAACTGGTTTAAATATTGTTTTTATAATTTAAACCAGTGTTTACTTTTTGTTTATTGAACTGTTGCTCTCTGACACTAAAAAGAAAACGAAGAAAACTCTGCCAAAGACACCATGCTAACAAACCTTTCATATAGGACTATTTTACTAACAGCTGGCGCCAGCGCAAACCGTCTTTGCGCGTTAAAATAACAGCCTACTGTCAGGATTTACTAAAGACGCACAGTGAAGAATTAGCGCCGAAAAGGCATGGACAGTTATTTTTTACGTCTGACCTTATTGAATATGCATTGTAGGAGTTTCCCTTCAGATGCAAAATTTATAGGAGGAGAGTATTGAAATGAATTATGCAATATGATTTACTAACGTTTGCTCTCGTCTCTGCCATTATTTAATGCTTCAAAAAAAAAAAATTGCGCTGCTCTTGGTAGATTGCGATGGTCATTATTTTCTTGTAAATGATCTGCATCTAAGTTCTTTAATGTGCGCATTGTTAGTAAATCACACACAGAATTTACTATGATTCTATGATTAAATAGCCTCTATATATATCAGTAACAAGTACCTAATTGGACAGATGGCAAGATCGGTATAGCGACGGTAAGAAGTTGGCATTTTGTCTTTTGTCAGCTTTAAAGATAAAGATATTTTGAAAAGACTTGGAGATCAAACCCCATTGGACCCCATTTACTTTCGTAATAGAGAGAAAAAAATACCGGGACATTTTTCAATGTTGTGTTCCACAGAAACTCTTACAGGTTTGGGTCGACATGAGTGTGAATAGATCGTGACAGATCCCTCATATTTACGTGAACTATCCCTTTATCCGTGCATGGAGAAGAGTCGAGACCTGCTAAAACCAGCAAACCTTGTTAGGTTTAAGATAAATAAATAAATAGTACAATAGGAATAAAATGAAATAATGCAAGTAAGTTCTGAGAAATAATCTCAAGTCAGCTTCCAAAGAAAACTGCTCAGACCTGATTTGCATTTAGAGGACTTATGGACATTTTGACCAGGTATACTGCTATTTTAGTTATGTACACTTTGGCATTAAACATGCATAAATAAGTAAATCAATAGTAAAATGTTTTTGTTAAATGTATGACAAATGCATGTCTATCAGATATAAGTTTACCAAACTGCTGAAGACTGCAGGAACCCTTTACACAAATACATGCTTAGTATTCAAGTTTATACTTGTGTAACCTGAAAGATACTATTCAAATCAATAAATTACCTCTATAACTATGTGGTGAGTTTGGATATGAATGTGTAATCATAAGCCGATCTCGGCTGCATGCTGAGGTTTTGGCTCATCCCTCCAGTTCTTGTTTCTATTTCTAAACAACATCTACCTTACAGTAACAGCACAATCACCTTTATAGCAGGGACAAGCACAGACTCGCCTGTTTGCCAGTGAACCCAGTGGAAAATCACTGTTTCTTTCCAAGCTTTTGAAGCTTCCGATTTATTCTGAGATACAGTTTTAACAGATGCTGCATTATATTTTATATTGATATTCTGTGCATAAGAGATATAAAAGTAAATAAAGTTTATTTATAGCATGTTAACTAAAACCAAGAAAACTTTTGTTACTTGAAATAAGATAAACTTTAATTGAAATAAAACATAAATACAACTGTACACATATTGCCAAGGCATCATTTCTCATTTTCATTGAATTCGACTGGAAGTACTAAAATAACTAAAACTGTAATAGAAATTAAAATATAAAAATATAAACATATTAACATATATATATATATATATATATATATATATATATATATATAATATATATATATATATATATATATATATATATATATATATATATATATATATATATATATATATATAATAAACCTAATAAAAATCACAAAACACAACAAAAATTACTCAAAACTAAATTTAACATGAAAATAGAAAATGTAAAAACTATTTTAAAATTTATTAAAAAAAATAATAGTATCTCAATTATGCTTGAAATAAAATAAACAGAAAATAAATAAATAAACAAATAAATAAAACCTTAAACTTATTTTATTTCACCTGGTTGCCACGGCAATATTTCTCTTTAAAATGACTAAAACTGAAATAATAATTAATTAAATATAAACAGATTAAAAAAGAAAAACAACAAAAATGAAAAAACTACACAATAAAATTACTAACATTTTTACCATAATTAAAATGAAAACAGAAAATGTTAAATAGATAATACTAACATTTTGTTACTTGAAATAAAATAAACTTACTAAACAAACAAAATTACAAAAAAGAAAACAATAAAAAAATAAAAACTAATTCAAAATATTAATAAAAACAATAATAGTATATTAATGATTGAAATGAAATAAACAGAAATAAATAAAAATAAAACCTTAAACTCATTTTATTTCAAAACAATTCTAATTTTTATTAACTTTAAAATGACTAAAACTAAAATAAAAATTAATAAAAAAAATATATAAAAATGACAAACCTACACAACAAAATTATTATAATTAAAATAAAAACAAAAAAATGTTAAACTATATAAAACTAATTCAAAACATCCATAAAACTATGATAGTATCTAAATAATACTAACTTTTTGTTACTTTAAATAAAATAAACTTACTAAACAAACTAAATAACTAAAACTGTAGCAAAAAATTTTAAATGAAAACATAATATAAAAATAAAAAACTTCAAAATATTAATAAATACTATAATAGTATCTCAGTGCTACAGTTCTGGTTTCTCGGGATTTCTTCTGTGATTGTTAATGTTAAAGGTGTGACGTGAGGTCATACTGTACATCCATCTATGATTCATATATGATCTTTCTGTCTGCCGAGGACAGGATTTGAGCATGTTTGCGCTGCTCATGATAACAGTGATGGCTCTTAAACAAAAGCATCTCAGTATTGTCTGGATGAGAAGTAAACTGTTTAGATTGGCAGCGGCTGATGTCGGACTCAATATCTCAGCCAAAACTCCAGCCAACACTCAAAACTCAAGTTATGGCCAGCCACATCAACATAATACTGTCATTTAACCAATTTAAAGAACAAAAATCACATTTAATCGGGAATTTTAAAAGCTCTTATTTGAAGACACAATCTAACGTTGGTTTGGGTTCCGGAAACGGAGGAAAAACAGCAATGCATCTTATTAAAAGTCTTGGAAAAGCTTTAATCAGGATCAAAACATGATGAGAATCAGCCTCAGATTCGTATCAGTTTGAGGGTTTCGGGTTACGTGCAGGAACAGACCAAACCAATCATTTTCACATGAAAACCTAAACTGAGCGAGAGGAAACAGCGCTTGATTGCCAGAAACGCAATTCAATTAACATTCACTCCGATGCTGCGTCATAATACGATTACTGCATAAAAAGGCCAGGAATACATTTGATTCGTTTAGTAGCTGTCACTTACACACGGGACATTCGTTATGAAATGACACATGAAACCACTTCCTATGATATCAAATCTCACCAATTTCACAAATCGGATTTGGTGGAAAAATATCATCCTGATTAACGTCAACTCCAGCCGCGAAATATGACTGATGATTCACATTCCCGTTTCTGAAATCAGCTTTCTGGGATTTCAGTTTAAAATAAGAACAATCCTAAAAATCTGTTCAGGCAAGAGCGACAAATGCATGGAAATTAATCAAATCAGACCAGTAACGATGATTCAATAATGACTAATACACTGCTGATTTAATTATAGCAACTTAAATGTAAAATAATATTTTTCAACAAATTTTACACAAAATTAACATGACAAGACATAAAGGGAGGTATCTTAATATGAAATAAAAACCACCTAATTTATCGGCTGATGACTGATATGTTATCCATTATTAATTAATATGTGTAATTTATTAATTTGCCATCAGGCGGCTTTAATGAAACATCATCAACAGTTGCACAGAGCATCTACAATGACCATTAAGAAACTACATATTCTTAAATAAATAATATTTAGGAGGAGCATTTAAAATGAAGTAGGGGAAGTAAAAATGTGATTAATTATAACGAGGAATCACAGCACTGGAAATATTCACACGCTTGCTTATACCGTCATATACACTTACAGTCAAAACTTTTGGAATAACTGCAATTTTTTTGTTTTTGAAGACTCTTCTGCTTACCAAGGTGGCATGTTTGATCAAAAATACAGTAAAAATGTGAAATATTATAATTTAAAATAGCTTTTTTTCTATGTGAATATATGTAATTTATTACTGTGATCAAAGCTTAATTGTTTTTTAGCATTTGTTTGAAATAGAAAGCTTTTATAACATTGTAAATGTCTTAACTGTTACTTTTGATCAATTTAATGCATGCTTAGTGAGTAAAAAAAAAAAAACAAATTAATTAAAAAAAACCTTTTGAATGTTTATTTGTCATTTGAAGGATCATGTGACACTGAAGACTGGAGTAATGATGCTGAAAATACAGCTGCACATCACAGAAATAAATTACACTTTAACACATATTCACATACAGAACAGCTGTTTTAAACTATAATAATATATCACAATTTTTACTGTATTTTTTAAACTAATAAATGCAGCCTTGGTGAACAGAAAAGAGGTTTTTTTTTTTTTTTTTGAAAAATTCTAATTGTTCCAAACCTTTGAATGCAAGCATACATCAAAAAGTCTCCTGAACACCATACTCAGTACTCACTGAAGTACTCAGGTTTAGGTTGGATGTAGAAAGAAGGTTTGGGAAACGTGAAGCACAGTGTCTTTACGGAGGAATGTTTGTGTGTTTTCGGGTTGAACAGCAGCCAGATTCCCAGGAAACACTGAATGAATACAGAAGAGTTTGAATAGAGGCAGATTGGAGGAGATTGTGGTTTCATTTAACAGGCCATAACACACACAAACACAAACCCAGTTGCTGATTTACAGGAAAAAAACAGGCTGATAACACACCGATTTTAGAGCTTATTTTCAGCATGGCAGAAATACAAGAATTCGAAATCGTCACAGAATTCCTAAAAACAGCTTCAGACGCCTGATTTTGGCCCTTTTGTCAGAATCTTCTGATAAGCGGCGACACTCAGAGAATGTGTTTTGTGCCGGGGATTGTGGGATTGAGGGTGTGTGTTCAGAGGAAAGGAAACGCTGATGCCGTGAAGGAGCGTAATGACAGATGCAGATGCGCTGTCTGTTTGAGCTGGACGCGGATCAGTAACAGTGTTGTGTAATTCATGAGATGAAACAAAGACACACCCACAAAAACAAACAAACACTGAGATGATGATGATGGAGAAACTGACAGGTGTGACAGAGAAAAAATATACTGGTGTTTTACCATTCAGTAATTATGAGGACAGTGCTGCTCAAACGCTTGCAATTATTAGAGAAGTCTCTTCTGCTCACTATTTATTTAATCAAAAATACAGTAAAAATTGTGAAATTATTATAATCTAAAACAGCTGTTTTCTATGTGAATATGTGTTAAAGTGTAATTTATTTCTGTGATGTGCAGCTGTATTTTCAGCATCATTACTGCAGTCTTCAGTGTCACATGATCTTCAGAAATCATTCTAATATGATGATTTGCTGCTCAAGAAACATTTCTGATTATTATCAATGTTGAACACAGTTGTGCTGCACAATATTTATGCGGAAACTATGATGCATTTTATTTTTCAGGAATCGGAGATGAACAGAAAGTTCAAAATAACAGCATTTATTTGAAATAGAAACATTTTGTAACATTTTACGGTCACTTTTGATTAATTCAATGTGTTCTTGATGAATAAAAGTATTAATTCCTTCCGTTTTCAAAAAGTCTTTCTTACGCCAATCTGTTTTTCAACATTGATAAGAATCAGAAATTATTATTATGATTTCTGAAGATCATGTGACACTGAAGACTGGAGTAATGATGCCGAAAATTCAGCTGTGCATCACAGAAATAAATTACAGTTTAACACATATTCACAGAGAAAACTGTTATTTTAAACTGAAATAATATTTCACAATTTGTACAGTATTTTTTGATCACATCAAAGCAGATTTGGCGAGCAGAAGTGACTTCTTTCAGAAACATTAAAAATCCAAACTGTGTAAATCCTGTTATTCCCGTGCATACAGTACAGAAGGAACCGAGACTAAATATAAGAGTATTCTCATTGTTTATTTATACTGTTCAGATTTACAGGGCGTTGAAAAAGATTCCAAATAATATTAACACACAAACCTCTCTCTCAATCGACCCAACCAAAGACAATAAACATGACAAACAATGCTGTGTCTGGAGGACGGCGCTCACAGCTTGCTCAGACGCTCTTCTGGTTCTTCTCTTTCGTCTCTCTTTCTCTCTGAATGAGCTGCTGGCGTTCTGCCTCCCAGACGCTCACCGTCTGCTGATATTCAGCGATATCTGCGTCTTCACAGGCCTCCAGCGTCTGCTGCGTCAGAGCCGATACCAGAGACACCAGGCTCCTCGAGTCGATCCTGTCCCGGGACACGAGCCGCTCCTTCAGCTCCTACCAAAACATCCAGCTCACAAATTAACCCTGAAAAACCTGACATACAGTATCTATAGCTGAAATGGAACAGAACCAGATTAAGATTGAGGTTGGTGCATCATCTGAAAGTTGAATAAATAATCTCTCCATTGATGTGTGGTTTGTTAGGAGGACAATATTTGTCTGAGATGCAACTATTTGAAAATCTGGAATCTGAGGGAGCAAAAAAAAATCTAAATATTGAGAAAATCATCTTTAAAGTTGTTCAAATGAAGTTCTTAGCGATGCATATTACTAATCAAAAATTAAGTTTTGATATATTTACAGTAGGAAATTTACTAAATATCTTCTTTACTTAATATCCTAATGATTTTTGTCATAAAAGAGAAATGTATAATTGTGACCCATACAATGTATTGTTGTCTATTGCTACAAATATACCTGTGTTACTTTTGTGCTGCATTTGTTAATTAATTTGTTTGTTTATATTTATTAACAATTTCCTCTAAAATGCAACGAGCACGAGCACAATCCGTGGTGAAGTTTAGAAGGTGTTTATATAAATGCATAAATGTTTAGTGTGTTTAATGTAAGAAGAGCTAACCTTGAAGCGGTTGATGTATTCTGGTAGCTTCTGTGTCTCCAGCTCATCGTCCTCCTCCCGCGGCGTGTCAGTGCCGTTCTGTCCATCAGCGTTCACTGACAGATCCTTCAGGATCTCCTCCACATGATTCAGCTGAAAGCCACAGAGATGCTTCAACCCTCAACAACTCAATCACACGCACTACACTTACTCATTCAGCAGACGCGCTTCATCAAAACGACTCGCAGTGCATTCAATATAAATAACATGCGATCAGGGAGCTGGAAGTAGCAACATGCTCTCAAAACATTTTGTAGAAATGTAGCACTGCATCAGTGTCTCAGCAATGGATGCTCTGCAGTGAATGGGTGCCATCAGAATGAGAGTCCAAACAGCTGATAAAAACATCACAATAATCCACAAGTAATCCACAGCACTCCAGTCCATCAGTGAACATCTGGAGAAGACAAAAGATGAAACACATCCAGCATTAAGATGTTTTTAACTCAAATACATAGAGTCTATAATCCATAATAACACTTCCTCCAGTGAAAAAGTGTTCTGGTGTGAATCAGGAGAGAAATCTGCACAGATCAAGCAGCGTTTTAAAATCAGCACAGATCAAGCCCGTCTGGATTTTGATGTGAGAGACAACAGGAGATGCACTTTTTCACTGGAGGAAGTGTTATTATGGATTATAGACTCTATGTATTTGAGTTTAAAAACGTTTTAATGCTGGATGTGTTTCATCTTTTGTCTTCTCCAGATGTTAACTGATGGACTGGAGTGCTGTGGATTACTTGTGGATTATTGTGATGTTTTTATCAGCTGTTTGGACTCTCATTCTGACGGCACCCATTCACTGCAGAGCATCCATTGCTGAGACACTGATGCAGTGCTACATTTCTACAAACCTGATGAAGACACAAATCTCGGATGATCCTGAGGATGAGCATGTTTTCATTTTTGGGTGATTATTCTTTTAAACATTTTCACTCCAGAATCCTGCAGAATCCCAGTATGAAGTCGTTTTATAACTTCAGTGCAAGTGATCTCAAAGATTTACTTCAAAAACATTATTCATGTGGTTTCTCTTTAAACTCTTCCCTCAGATGAGATAAATATGTACCATGGTAAGACCTCATTATGGTCAATTATTTATCTCTGTAAATACTCACAACTTCCTCCGATAACTTGACGTCTCTGAAGTCACACACAGCGTCCATGACGGCGAGGGCTCGCCCAAGATAACCGGAGGTCCAGATCAGGGGCATCTCGTGAAACACGGCGTGGATTCCTCTGGACAGCTCGACTTTACCTGGAGACACGATCGAGAGATGAGACTATCTGACTTTCAGACAGAGAATTCTAGAATCTGAGGACGTGCAAAACAACATATCTGCAAAATAGTCCATGCAAAAACTGAAATAAAGATTGATAGAAACTGTTGAGACATATAAACACAAAAAAATACTAAAAATGTAACTAAAATTAAATTAGCAAAAATTGGAAGGGAAAACAAAAAAAATAAACCGGATTCTAAATATTAACATTTTATTAAAAGGGTCATGAACTGAGAGACCAAAATTCCCTTGATCTTTTGACATTGAAGAAGTCATTGCACTATAAAAACATCTTGTAAGTTTCAGAACTCAAAACTTTCTTGTTAGTCTAAAACAGCTTATATTAAAGGCAGTCTATCAAAACTACAGCTTGTGGAATGTTCTATGCTATGATGTAATAGTGTAGATAAGCACCGCCTCCGCAGAAGATTAATGACGTCGCTGCCTGTTATGCCCCACCCACTGATTCGCATCGCTGTCAGTTTAGCCCCTCCCACTGATTCTCATCGCTGCCTGTAATGCCCTGCCCACCGATTCTCATCGCATGTTTAGCCCCTCCCACCGATTCCCCACCGCTGCCAGTTTAGCCCCTCCCACCAGTTCCCCACCACTGCCAGTTTAGCCCCTCCCACCGATTCTCCACCGCTGCCTGTTTAGCCCCGCCCACCGATTCTCATCGCTGCCTGTTTAGCCCCGCCCACCGATTCCCCACCGCTGCCAGTTTAGCCCCTCCCACCGATTCCCCACCGCTGCCAGTTTAGCCCCTCCCACCGATTATCCACCTCTGCCAGTTTAGCCCCTCCCACCGATTCCCCACCGCTGCCAGTTTAGCCCCTCCCACCGATTATCCACCTCTGCCAGTTTAGCCCCTCCCACCGATTATCCACCGCTGCCTGTTTAGCCCCGCCCACCGATTCTCATCGCTGCCTGTTTAGCCCCTCCCACCGATTCTCATCGCTGCCAGTTTAGCTTCTCATCGCTGCCTGTTTAGCCCCTCCCACCGATTCTCATCGCTGCCAGTTTAGCTTTTCATCGCTGCCTGTTTAGCCCCTCCCACCGATTCCCCACCGCTGCCAGTTTAGCCCCTCCCACCAATTCCCCACCGCTGCCAGTTTCATGCTTAGTGCATATCACCATCTAATTGATGGCTGTGCAACCGTCCCACCTGTGGGACGCTTGGTGCTCTTTTTTTTTGTTGTCCTTTTTCTCTATAAAATCTTTTAGTAATCATCATAAATTATATATCATTCGAAAGCTTAGAAGCTCAAGATTCATCCTGTGAAAACCATTTTGAAATCGGACATTGTGTTACCATGGAAATCGTACTTTAAAATCTTATGGCGGTCTCCTCCCCTTTAGTGGGTGGTGTCAAGTGTCATATTACAAAATGCATTACGGTCTTTTAGAATCAAAACTTTTTATAATCTTGGCAACAAACATATCATTGGAAAGGTCTGAGTCTCAGGATTGCATATTTGGTGGTTATTTTGAGTATTGAAGTAAAATTGACAGAGAAATCTAGGGAAAACTTCATTAAACAAAATTCAAAGGAGTTTTGATGGCTCCCAGTGGCTGTTTGTGGTATGACGCCACTAAATAAAATCTCACAGGAACCTCAATTTTTTTCATGTCAACTTCAAATTTGGAACATAACTTATTTAGACACAAGGCTTTAATTTTATACCAATTTTAGATTAAAACCTGTTATGTGAAATATTTATAATAAATAAAATGAAATTAATATAGTGCATTTTATTTACAGTACATTTAAACTTCTATAACTTTTTGATACTTTAATTTTTTGAAAAAATTCCACTTTTGCCAAAATCTGCTAATTTTCTTCTTTAAAAAGAGACCAACCTTAGGTCTATATTCCAAAGTGTTCATAAAATACAACAATTTAAGTCTGGATAGTGCACTTTAATGCCTATTTTAAAAATGGGGGGTGACAGTTAAGGGGTTAATCTTTAATCCTTGAGAATGTGAATTATATTGTTTGTTTTATGCTAATTATATATTAAGTCATATCAGATATGTATTTTGATTTAGAATTCAGACATTATAGAAAATGCCACTCCATGTGTGAGATAATATAACGTAATAAATAAGATAAATATATATAAGTTAAACATTACCTTGTCATAGTGTTTTATAATTTATACAGATAACTCTTATATATGCCAATAAAAGAAATAATCATATTAGAATAATATATTACCTTATTTATTACTTATATTAGCGCTTCCTCATTAACATATCAAAAGCTGCTCCGGAGCAGGTTAAGTTCAGAGAGTGAGTGGCTATGACTACTAACATACCCTGAAAGTTACCTCCGTTTTTGGAACCGAAAGTTGAGGTTATCCGCTTACTTACTCTTAAACATACCCGGGTATGTCACCTAACCTGCTTTCTGGAATACCCCCCGAAGACAGCAAGATGTTGTGCAGTGCCAAGTTGTGGAAAAACAGTGTTTGCATTGCCTTCCTTCTGTGAATGAACTTTAATTTAATGAAGATCCAGACCGCATCAGTAAGAACTTGGTCCTTTGTTCACTTCATTTTACCGCAGATTTGTTTACAAACAAGGCACAATTCGACTATACTAGATCCGACAGTAATGTCACAACAAAAGTGTGAGTAAATGTTTTCATTGCATGATCACTATTGATTATTCATGCATTTTAACCTAAATCACAGCAGCGTCCATCTGTGAGGACACAACTAGTAGCCAATCACAGCAGTGGGCGTTTACTTCCGAGTCTACAATCCTCCAAAACACAACACAAAATAACTTATTACTTCTAAATTATGTTTCTAGATGTAAAATCTTGATTACACTATAAGTGGACCTCAGAGAACAGTACAAAAATAAAAACCAGAGGCAGTTCATGAAAAACCAACATTTCTCATTTTAAATCTAGTTTAACCTGATGCAAATGGCAAAAAAAGATGCAACAAAATTACTAAAACTTTAAAATAAAAAAAGGAAAATATAATTAAAAATATATATATTTCTAAAAAGGGTAACAAACAATATCTTTACACTAAAATTACATTGTTTTAGTGTTTTTTTGTAATTTTTTAATTTTTAAAATTTTTTAATTATTTTTTATTTTTTTTTCAGTTTAATAAACGTGTAGAGATTTTTAATAACATATTTGAATGATAAAAAAAGCAAGAGTTGCAGATAATAGTCTCATATCGGCCTGATTAACCAAACTTTCCATAAAACAAATAAAACAAGCCCCTGGCAATTAATAAAATAACCAGTATTGCTTTAATACCATCATTTTGAATCAGTTTTTATTTTGATATTTTTGATTTTACATTTGTATCTTCCATTCTATTGTTTAATTTTAGTAATTTTAAGTTTTTTTCATTTATGAATTTATTAATTGCAATCAATAAAACATTTCCAATTGGTTTGTAAAGGTGTTTTTATGTATGTCTGGCCTGAGTTTTCATTGCATTTACATGCTTCAGTCCAGCATGTGGTGTTTTGAGCGCTTTGAATCAGTGAATCATTTAACAAACGAATCGGCTCAATTGATTCAAAGTTCTCCCATCACTAAGGCATACACACCAATAAGAGCCAATCCCAGAAGCCGAGCGCTGAATCCGACGGAGTTCTCCTGCTTCAGTCCAGCCAACATCAGAGACGCTCCCAAGCTCCTCTCCTCCTGCCACTGAACACAAACACATCACAAACCCGACTGGATCCAGTGTTTTCAGACCCCACACACTCGTCTACTTACACTGAGCTCAGGTTTGGTTGCCAGATATTTGCTGAGGGCATAAAGCGACAGAATCTGTGTGGAGATTCGCTCAAACGACTCCTGAAGCATCACTTCCTCCACCACCGAACAGGCTCCTGGATTGAACACATTAGAGTCTTCTCATGATCGTGTTTGTCTTGTGTGCATGTCCAGTCAGCTACTGGATGAGGAACAGCATTACAAACCTTTAAAGTCCTCGTCTTTTAGAAAGGAGTCAATGAGAAGATTGAAGGAGAAGTCATCAGGAAACATGCCAAACTGAACCTACAGTCAAATAAATGTTTTCAGAACCCACAAAAGACTTTCGATTTCATAGCATTTCACAATATGAGAAAGATTATGAAAAACGGCTTTCATTTACAGTTTAAAATAATAAACTTTTTTTAAAAGAAGTTTCTCTTTTGCTCACCGAGGCTTCATTTATTTGATCAAAAGTACTGTAAAAAATGTAAAATATTATTAGAATCCAAATATCTGTTTTCTATGTGAATCTCTGTTAAAGTGTAATTTATTTCTGTTATGCACTGATGTGTTAGCTGTATTTTTAGTATAGTTTTTAGTGTCTTGTGATCTTCTTATGACACTGTGATAAACAATCGTTTAAAAGTTTGGGCAAATCCGTTTAAAATAATAATATTTTACACACGTTTAACACACATTAAATTGAAAAAGTGACTGTAAAGACATTTATAATGTTACATTAGATTTCTATTTCAAATAAACGCTGTTCTTTTGAACTTTCTGTTCATCTGTGAATCCTAAAAAAAATAAAATGCATCACGGTTTCCTCAAAAATATTAATGTTTTCAACACTGATAATAATCAGAAATGTTTCTTGAGCAGCAAATCATCATATTAGAATGATTTCTGAAGATCATGTGACACTGAAGACTGGAGTAATGATGCTGAAAATACAGCTGCACATCACAGAAATAAATTACAGTTTAACAGAGATTCACATAGAAAACAGCTGTTTTAAATTGTAATAATATTTCAGATTTTTACTGTATTTTTGAGCACATAAAAGCAGCCTCGCTGATAATCTGACATCTTCCGCACCTTGTTCTTCAGCGAGTACAGGGCTTTATCCCTGGCGCCGTATTTAAGACAGCGTCGGATCCAGCTGTGGATGGTCCAGTCCCGAAGATACCAGCAGTTCGGACTGTGACGAAACCTGAGGAGAACAACACATGAACAAACCCAACAGATGCACTGAATCACTAACCTGATTAAAGCGTTAGTTCAGCCAAATATTAAAATGATGTCATTAATGACTCACCCTCATGTCGTTCCGAACCCGTAAGACCTCCGTTCATCTTCAGAACACAGTTTAAGATATTTTAGATTTAGTCCGAGGTCTTACAGGTTTGGAACGACATGAGGGCGAGTCATTAATGACATCATTTTAATATTTGGCTGAACTAACGCTTTAAAGAGTCCTGCAGTGATACTTACTTATACAGGTAATACTGTGCTTGATCCACTTCCTCTTTCGATGACAGATTATCTATGAACTAAACAAAACGCACACGTTAAAACATTGACTTTATTTACAGCACCACACAACTTTATACCCATTTGAGTTATGAATTCACAAAATAAAAACGTTCGAGTCGTCTTCTTATGTTTCTAATATACATCTGAAGTGGATCAAAATTAAGTTTTGATATATTTATGGTAGGAAATTTACTAAATATCTTCATGGAACATGATCTTTACTTAATATCCTAATGATTTTTGTCATAAAAGAGAAATGTATAATTGTGACCCATACAATGTATTGTTGTCTATTGCTACAAATATAAGTTACAGGTCAAAAGTTTGGAAACATTACTATTTTTAATGTTTTTGAAAGAAGTTTCTTCTGCTCATCAAGCCTGCATTTATTTGATCAAAAATACAGAAAAAAAACAGTAATATTGTGAAATATTATTACAACTTAAAATAATAGTTTTCTATTTGAATATACTTAAAAAAAATAATTTATTCCTGTGATGCAAAGCTGAATTTTCAGCATCACTACTCCAGCCTTCAGTGTCACATGTAACATCCAGTCTATCACATGATCATTTAGAAATCATTCTAATATTCTGATTTATTATGAGTGTTGGAAACAGTTCTGCTGTCTAATATATTTGATGAATAAAAGGTTAAAAAGAACTGCATTTATTCAAAATAAAAAATATATTTCATTTTCTTTTTTTTTTTATCAATTTAACACATCCTTGCTGAATAAAAGTATTGATTTTATTTAAAAAAAATAAAAAATAAAAAAATCACTGACCCCAAATTACTGAACAGTAGTGTATATTGTTATTACAAAATATTTATATTTTAAAAACATAGCTTCTTTTTTTTTTTTTTTTTTTTACTTTTTATTCATCAAAGTATCCTAAAAAAAGTATCACATGTTCTGAAAAAATATTAAGCAGCAGAACGGTTTCCAAATTTGATAATGAATCATCATATTAGAATGATTTCTAAAGGATCATGTGATAATGATCCTAAAAATTCAGCTTTGCATCACAGAAATAAATGATAATTTAAAGTATAATAAATTTAAAAACAATTATTTTAAATTGTAATAATATATCACAATATTACTGTTTTTTCTGTATTTTTGATCAAATAAATGCAGGCTTGATGAGCAGAAGAAACTTCTTTCAAAAACATTAAAAATAGTAATGTTTCCAAACTTTTGACCTGGACTGTACCTGTGCTACTTATGACTGCTTCTGTGCTGCAGGGACACATTTGTGTTTAAAATGCAATGTAAGATGCTCTCTCACCCTGGCGATGACCAAAGAGCTGACGGGAAACTTCCTCTCATACGTTCTGTCCATCAGAGAGGCCAGCTGACCTGCAGACGTTTAAACCCAGGCACATTTAAGACACACAGAAAGTTAAACACACACAGACGGATGTGGTTTCAGAGCAGTGCGGTCTCACCCAGGTCCTGTGCATCTCTCGGCCTCTGCTCCCAAACGGCCGGGTCTGTGTACGCCGACGACAGCAGACATCTCCTGACTGACGGACAACACAGTGAGGGATGGACTGATAATATACATTAATATTTATTAATTAATTAATTCATTTAGCAGATGCTTTTATCTAAATGATGACAGCAGAAGCAATCAGAGTGTGTCTGAACAAATCATGAAACCATTACATCACTAAAAACATCATATAAAAACTGCTTTATGTGTAACTTAAAAAAAAAAAAATCAGTTTATTTCAGTGTTGATTTTTAATTGAATTTGGAGTCATTTGCTGTCAGTTTGAACCTTTAATATTGCATTAACACGAGTGGAGGAGCTTCTGTAAGCTTTAGTAGGGATTGGCACGTACTGTACTTGATATAAACGCAAATGAACGATAAAAAATCGATGCTTAATCAAAACAAATCAAACATAGAGCTTGTGAATCAAAAGCGATTAATAAATCGATCACTTGCAACGATTATATTATTAATGTATTATCAGATGAGGACATGCATAACGTATTTACATAGTCTAAAAAAATGATTATAACAAAAAAAAAACGATTATAAAAAAACACACGTGTTTAATTTTTTTGAAAAACGCGTTGAACGCGATCACGCCATTCACCTTCATTCACCTCCTCACACGGCTGTATCACTAATCACAGCTTTACGCTTCTACATTTATCCTGCTATTAATTTAGTATGACAGCGTCATTATGATCAATAAATACTGACACTCACCTATCGATCTGTAATTGACGCATTTAGTAAAAGTTTGTACAGGAGACAAACAGCGTTGCAGGATGGAAGCCGCCATCTTTAGACTGAACCATTCGGCGCGAGGCGGGGGGGGTTCACAGAAAATCACCACGATTGATTTGGAATCACTTGGATGCATAACATTTAGAAATACATTATTATTGCAAACAGTTACAGATGGATAGAGAGAATTTGTTACTTATATCAAATGTATACCTTGTTTTTTAAAGTACATTGTAATGTAACCAACCAACCCAGTGCATCCGCGATGGTGTAGTCCAGTGGTTCTCAACCACATTCCTGGAGGACCACCAACACTGCACATTTTGCATGTCTCCTTAATCAAACACACCTGATTCAGGTCACCTTCTCATTAGTAGAAACTCACAGACTTGTTATGGGTGTGTCAGACAAAGGAGACATGCAAAATGTGCAGTGTTGGTGGTCCTCCAGGAATGTGGTTGAGAACCACTAGTCTACTCTGCGCTAGCGCGTTGAAAATTATTTTAATTATTTTTAATGAGTTAACGATTAAATTAAAAACCAAGGATCGCGTTTGAATACTATTTAAGCGCGATTCTAATAATATTATTTCTACACGATTCTTGGGTCACATGGTGCGATTGTGGGTGTGTCCGAGAGAGGGCGCGCTAATCTCATAATCTCTGCTGATGATTTGAAAACAATTGAGAATTAATTTTAATACACTTTAGAAACACCATTCTTCTCAATTTACTGTATAATCGTTAAGCATTTAAAAAATAAATAAATAATAAAAATGACAATTTATTTAATTAAACTAACTCCTAAAACACATCAGAGTTAAATAGAGATTTAAAGTGCATGTGAGAACACAGTAAACAGAAAATAACAAGGGTGCAGAATAACTGGACTTCAGCCTCGTACTGGAAATGCAGTTGTGTTTCTGTCTAAACATCCTCAGAGGAACTGACTGCTTTTACAAATGACAGAAACCGAAGACACACACACCGTTTACATGAACTGACCGGCCGGAAAACTGTGTGTATTAAAGCTCTTTCCCTTCACAGCCACAGTGAAAGTCTGCACTCATTCATTTAAAACACTCTTAGACACCTGAGAGATGCCAGATGACTGAAGAAACCCTGAATATATTTTAAATATATGCTGTAAATTGCAAAGCTCAATAAAATATATTTAGTTACATCCTTCAATATATATATATATATACAATGTATTTTCAGGGACTAGTCTTACAGTATCCTTTGTGTTATATGTATTATTTTAGTTATTTTTGTGAATATTTAATTTTTTATATTTGATGTTTTCGTGTTAACTTTAGTTGAAGTTTTTGCATTTTAGTTGTGTTTGTCTTGAAACTGAAAATATATTTAGATACATCCTTCATATACAAAAATATAATTTTTTATGTATTTTCGGGGACTAGTCTTACAGTATCCTTTGTATTATATGTATTATTTTATTTTTGTGAATATTTAATTTTTATATTTTCTGCTTTCGTGTTAACTTTAGTTGACATTTTAGTTGTGTTTTTGTCACGTTTAGTAGTTTATAAAAAGGTAGAATTTGAATTAACAGTTATTAATAATTTTTATTTCAGTTTTAGTTTTAGTTAAATTAGTTCAGCAAATGAAAAATTAAAAATGTTGGTTTGGAAACAAGCTAAAATAAAATACGTTTAAGTTTTTGTGTTTTATTTCAAGTAACAAACATGCATTTATCTAGGCCTATTTATTTTATTTTATTTTTTACAATTTTGTTTTGGTTATATTTAACCATAATAATCCTGAATTAGGGCAAAATATTGTTGAATATTAAAAAAAAATATATATATATATATAATTATATATATATATTTATATATATATTTAAAATAGTTATAAATGAGAAAAAAAATATTTACGTGAATTTATTTTTTTAATATATTTTAGCAAATATTTTCAAATATATTTAGATTTTTTTTTGCTGCGAGGGAAATGCATTTTGTGTTCAGTGAAGGCCGCTTGAGTCTGCTCTGTCAGGATCGGGTCATTAACCGCTGGCTCTGGTCACACAGAAGTAGAACTGAACAGAAGGTGTGGTTTTTGTATTTTTCACAGTGCTACCGTTTTCTCAGCAGCGCCGTGTTTACAGAAGCCCCTTTGTCCTGATTCATCCAGGACTTTCAGTTCAGCAGAGACGCTTCACGGTACCTGATTCTGTGTGTTTTCATAGGCTGCAGATGAAACATTGAGGTGATCGGAAGACAGGAAGAGGATCTGAGCACTTCCTCTTTGCTCTCAGAGTTTCATCAAGACAAATACCCAGAAGGTGCGGTGCCTAAAAAAGCCCTGAGAGTTGAGATTATTTATTTATTTATTTATTTATTTATTTATTTATTTTATCACAGATCCAGAAAACTGTACGGTCAAATGTTTGAAATAATTCTGCTTTTGTGTGTGTGTGTATTTTGAAAACGGTCTCTTCTGCTCACAAAGCTGCTTTTATTTGATTAAAATACAGTAAAAATTGTGAAATATTATTAGAATTTAAAACAGCTGTTTTCTATGTGAATATCGGTTAAAGTGTAATTTATTTCTGTGATGTGCAGCTGTATTTTCAGCATCATTACTCCAGTCTTCAGTGTCACATGATCTTCAGAAATCATTCTAAATTTTAAACTTATTCCAGAAAAAATGCATCGGACGTCTTTCAAAGATGTTAAAAAAAAAATCATAATTATTTGTGTATAAGTGCTGGATGCTGCCCAACTCTCTTTCTCTCCATTTCTATTTGTGAACTGAAACTGCGCAACCACATTTTTTTTGTTGTAAAAATCAGATTAGTTTTTGTTCTTTTTCTGCAACCAAACTGGGAAACAATAGGCATCCAGAATGAGAAGTGTGTTAAAGGGTTTATTCTCCAATACTTCCTTTTCTTTGCTGAGGAAGTGTGTTCCTCTTTTTAAGGAAGAAAACCTGTCCAAAAGGTTGTGGAGTAAAAATAGACTACATTTAAGTCTACTTAAGAATATATTTGCTTGGCCGGTCGCTCTGATATCATACCGTAACAATACAGACTAGTCTTAAAGTTTACAAAAAATAATATTTTTGTCTCATTTTCCAGGTACAAATGATATTACATTTTGTTTTCTGAAAGATGTATTTGAATTAATTTATTGATTTAATTTATTTAATGATATTAATTTATTAATTTATAATTAAGTTTATGATTAAAACAAGACAAAAAATATCTGCCGTTTTTTTCCTTTTGAATTTTAAGGTTAATTTTTCTCATATTTTCAGGTATAAACAGTGCAATAAATTATTTCCTACTCGGTATTTTTGTCTTGTTTCTTATTAGAAATATCTATTTACTTGAGAAGCAACTTGTTTCCTTGTTTTCTAAAAGAATGGTTAAAATTTTTGTTCTTTTTGCTTAAAACTAGAAACATATCTGTCAATAGAGCAAGAAAAATAATATATATATATATATATTTTTTTTTTCATTTAAAGTAAGATGTTTTCTTCCACTGGAAGTTTTTCTTTCTTTCTTGTTTTAAGTGAAAACGAATAAAATTTTGATACATTTTTCCAAAAATGAGTCGTTTTGCTTCTTTATTGAAGAATAGTTAGATATTTATACTGGGAAGAGAATTCAAAAACAAAAGTAACATAATAATAATAATAATAATAATAATAATAATAATAATAGATTTTTTTTGCAGTAAACTAAAAAAAAAAAAAAAATTAAAAATCCAAAAACCTAAGAATTATTATTTTTTATTTTTTTTGCTGTGAACATGTCTTTATAGTATTGTTTAAATAGTAAGATCTTCGTGATGATTGCTTTATAATGTCATTTTTCCCTTCTACGATTCTGTGCTGTTGTCACTGCATTTAAAAGTCCAAAGTTTAATCTTTAAATGAATTTATTGTACTTAAATATTGATCAGCGTTCACACTGCAGTTGATTCACAGCCAAATAAAAACATCTGTGTGTTTACAAAAATACAAAACTATCAAAAATCATACATCTGTCAGAACTGCGTCGACCCATTCATCATTAATTTATCAAAGTCAGAACATTTTAGAGCAAGAACACCTCCATTGAAGGCAATTAGCAATAACGGTCAGAAATATATCAGTTTTCTTCTCTCAATTATATTAATTTCATTAAACATTATGAGATATCACCAAGTAGACTAAACATGCTACACGTCTTCTGAAAATCAAGATACTTTCACTGCAAAAAAATGATGTTTTGTCTTGTTTTCCAGGAAACATTCGTAAGTCAAGATGCATTAACACTGCAAAAAAATGATTCTCTTAAATGATTCAGTGTTTGTGTCTTGTTTTCTAGAATAAATATCTAAAAACTCTTGAATCAAGATTAATTTACTGTACAAGTAAAATGATTTAAGATATTAAATCAAAAAAAGAAAAAATAAAAGTTTTTAGTTTTTGCTTAAAACAAGCAGAAATATCTGCCAATGGGGCAATAAAAAATAATCTTGTTTAGCCTTTAAATTAAGTTTATTTTTCTTACCCCACTGGCAGATATTTCTGCTTCTTTTAAGCAAAAACGAAAAAAAATTGTGCATATATTTTTTTTTTTTTTTTTTTTTTTTTAATTTTTTTTATAATTTTACTTGTACAGTAGATACATCTTGATTCAAGAATGTTTAGATATTTATACTAGAACACAAGACACAAACACTGAGTAAGTTTTGCAGTGAACTTGTAAAGCAAAATGACTTTTTATTCTTCAAAATTTTGCTTAAAGCAAGAAAAATATCTGCCAATGGGGTCAGAACTCAATCTTGTTTACCTTTGAATTAAGTTTATTTTATTGACCACAATGGTAGATATTTAGTCTTGTTTTAAGTATAAATTCACTTACTTTCGGCACATTTTTCAAGACTAATCAATTTAAGTAATTTTGCTTCTTTTGGATTTAACAACATTTAGATATTTTCTATTGGAAAACGTCAAAAAAATCATTTTTTGCAGTGTTCATAGATTTCTGTACATTTTTCACATTGAGACACCATCGTTCACAGCGTGCTGGTCAGTCTCTGTCTCGTTGTCCATCAGGACTCGTCCTCTTTATCGCTGTAGAACTGCGCGGCGTCTGGCTTCTTCTTCTCGTCCTCCTCCTCTCGGCTCTTGTAGAGGTCAGGACTGTACTGGCTCATTCGGTACAGACTGTCCTCGTCTTCTTCTCGGCCGGAGCTCCCGCCGTCAGACTGAGACAGACGCAGCTGGTTCTTCTGGGACAGATCGAAGGGCTCCTCCTGACCGATGCGGGACAGGATCCGCAGAGGACCGGAGAGACACAGCCGTCCCCGTCGCCTGAAAACTGAGAGCATCCAGAGACATCGTCAACATCATACAAGACCAACAACAGCTTCAGAAGCTTCACAGGTGATTGATCTAGTAGCTAGTAATGAGTCATAAGCAGCACAGGTATATTTGTAGCAATAGACAACAATACATTTTTTTTTTTATGTTATGCCAAAAATCATTAGGATATTAAGTAAAGAAGATATTTAGTAAATTTTCAACTGTAAATATATCAAAACTTAATTTTTGATTAGACATATGCATTGCTAAGAACTTCATTTGAACAACTTTAAAGATGATTTTCTCAATATTTAGATTTTTTTTGCTCCCTCTCAGATTCAAATAGTTGCATCTCAGACAAATATTGTCCTCCTAATAAACCATACATCAATGGAAAGCTTATGTGTAAGGCTTCTCACCGCGAGCATCCAGGCCTTGGTCCATGATGCCGTGTTTGACCTTCATGTGGCGTGTCAGGTTTCCCTTCAGGGTGAACTTGCTGGCGCAGTAAAGACATTTGAAGGGTTTGCTGTCAGAATGCAAGTGCATGTGGCCCATCAGATTATGCATTCTGTTAAACTCCTTTCCACACAGCTGTAAAGAGAGTAACTCTTCAGAGATCTTTGAACGGGTCAAACACTATAAAAGCTCTATCAGACTCACAAATTAATGGAAGCTTGAGTAACACTTTATTGTAAGGTGTCCATGTGACACACATTTCATGTACTTACTATTATAATAACAATAAATCATTACATGCAAGTAACCCTAAGCTAAACCCTAACCATGTAGTAAGTACATGTAGTTAAGTTATATTACTCAATAATTAAATGTATAATTGCACTGTAACAAGGAGACTTTAAAATAAAGTGTAACCGAAGCTTGTCATAAAATAAAACAATAAAAAAGATATTTGCAACTTTGTCAGAATTTTCTCACATTTTTGAGTTTATATCTCTCAATTCAGATTTTTTTTGTCCCTCAGATATAAACTCAGAACTGAAAATAAAAAGAAGAAGTAAAAATAGCCTAAGATGAAAAGTCACAATTACCTTATTGCTATTTTTTATTATTATTCTGCGACAGAACAAAAAAATCTGAAACGGAATTTTGGAATGTAAACTTCGATTTCTGAGACCAAACAAAAATAAAGTTTAAATTAAAATGAAGTTTATATCATATGTGACCCTGGAGCACAAAACCAGTCATAAGGGTAAATTTTTGGAAATTGAGATTTATGCATCATCTGAAGCTGAATAAATAATCTCTCCATTGATGTGTGGTTTGTTAGGAGGACAATATTCGTCTGAGATACAACTATTTGAAAATCTGGAATCTGAGGGAGCAAAAAAAATCTAAATATTGAGAAAATCATCTTTAAAGTTGTTCAAATGAAGTTCTTAGCAATGCATATTACTAATCAAAAATTAAGTTTTGATATATTTACAGTAGGAGATTTACTAAATATCTTCATGGAACATGATCTTAATATTCTAATGATTTTTGTCATAAAAGAGAAATGTATAATTGTGACTCATACAATGTATTGTTGTCTATTGCTACAAATATACCTGTGCTACTGATGACTGCTTCTGTGCTGCAGGGACACATATAATATCATATTTCTATGTAGCTAATGCAGTGACTGGTTGTCGTTGTATGAAAGCCTACAGAAAGCTTTACCTCATGGCATATATTTGAAAGCATTTAAAAAGAGGAAAGAGAGAGTTACAGTAAACTGAATCATGACAGTCGTGAGTTTCAGGAATATGAAGGAGTTCCTCTGCGCTCTTTATTTATGAGGGTGGTCCTTTCCTTTCCTTCAGGAGGATAGAGGGACTGTAAACTGTCCGAACGGACCGTGAGAAAACAGGAAGTGCTCCTGAGCACAAGAGAAAGCGAGATGAAATCTATTTGTGGGGCTTGTTCTCGGGGGACGAGAGAGCCATTGTTACGGTCAGTTTGTGCAGCGATATCCTTCCTATAGACGAGGAGACACTCAACTGCCAAAAACATACAGTATCTGCTCATCACACGCATTCCAAAACAACCAAGAATCCACGAAATGTTAGACGTATTTGCATCTTTATTATGCTTTACATTCAGAACAAGAACTGAACTGAATTCACATCCTCTCTCCACTTTGACCCATTAATAGAATCCATTTATAGAAGCAGCTTTGCATTATAGTACACAACTTTAGTTCTAGTTATTCAATTAACAGGGTTTCTGCAGGTCAGTTTTTATTTGTTTGTTTTTTTTACTAATTAAGGCCTTAAATCAGAGCAGAAAGTCTTGCATTTTAAAGTCGTGGCATTAAATGTTGCATGCAATGCAAAGAAAAAAAAAGAAGACTATCTTTCTCAGTATCTGTGTCTTGTTTTCCAGTTCAAACATCTACACATCCTTAAATCAAGACACAGTTACTGGATAAGCAAAATTAAGATAAGAAGTCTTGTTTTCTGAGAAATCGAACAAAATAGAGTTAAACTGTGCTCAAAACAAGAACAAATATCTGTCGATTCAATTTCCCTTTGAATTGAGTCAATTTTTCTGACTGCGTTGGCAGATATTTGTTCTTGTTTTAATCACAAACTCACTTCATTTTGATCAGTTTCTCAGAAAACTAGACTTATTCTTATCTTAACTCATTTTGCTTCTCCAGTAAATGTGTCTTGATTTAAGAATCTTTGGACATTCTCAACGTAAAACAGGACAAAAACACAGAGGAATTATTAAATATCCAAACATCCATAAATCAAGATACGGAGATGCAAAATGAAGATGTGAAGTCTTGTTTTCTGAGAAATTGAGTTGATGATTAAAACAAACAGATATCCGCCACAGAGGATTGGAAACCTGTTTTCTGACTCCACTCACAGATATTTATTCTTGTTTTAAGCATAAACTCGCAGCCTTTTTATCAGTTTATCAAATCTTATTTTGTTTTTCAAGTAAACGTGTCTTGATTTAAGGATCTTTAGACATTTGCGCTGGAAAACAAGACAAAACTACTGGGGAAGAACAGCACTTCTTTGCAGCGTGATCAAAAGGTGAAGTACATTTCTGTATATTTTTTTGGAAAGTTATTTAAAAAGTAATGGAGATCTGTTGGAAGTTGTACTGTATTTTCAAAATCTGAAGCATTTGAGGAAATTCTATTGATATGTGTGACCCTGGAGCACAAAACCAGTCATAAATCAAGTTTATTTTTTTTAAATTGAGATTTATACATCATATATGCACTTTCCATTGATGTGTGGTTTGTTAGGAGGACAATATTTGTCTGAGATACAACTATTTGAAAATCTGGAATCTGAGGGAGCAAAAAAATCTAAATATTGAGAAAATCATCTTTAAAGTTGTTCAAATGAAGTTCTTAGCAATGCATATTAATAATCAAAAATTAAGTTTTGATATATTTACAGTAGGAAATTTACTAAATATCTTCATGGAACATGATCTTTACTTAATATTCTAATGATTTTTGGCATAAAAGAGAAATGTATAATTGTGACTCATACAATGTATTGTTGTCTATTGCTGCAAATATATCTGTGCTACTTATGACTGCTTCTGTGCTGCAGGGACACATTGCATTGTCTTTACTTGGTCTTAAACTGGCCTTCATCAGACCTGCAGAAAGCCTGGATGAATGGCATTGAGTCGGCGACGCACCTTGCACTTGTAGGGCTTGATGTCGGAGTGGACGATCATGTGAGCCTTGAGCGTCTGCTTCTGGACGAAGCTCTTGTAGCACAGCTGGCACTGATACGCTCGGATGTTGGTGTGAATCAGAACGTGCCGCTTCATGTTCGCCAGCAGCGTGAACTCACGGCCACAGATGCGACACTTGTGCTCCTTCACTCCCTGAAAGATGAGGATGAACAGTGCATGAGAAACCACACGAGACGGGGCAGTTATGCATTTAACAGACGCGACTTAGATTGCATTTAAAGTTAACATTTGATTGGTCATGCATTCTCTGGGAATCGAACCCATGACCTTGGTGTTGCGAGCGGCATGATTAGGGTGTTTGAGCTACAGGAATATGAGGTAATAAAGCAATAATCCCCGTGAAGCCGTGGTTTACAGTGAATTTATAACAGCTGAGGGGTGTTGTTAGGCATGACGCGGAGCGGAGTTAGCTGTTATAAATTCACTGTAAACCACGGGGCTTATTGCTTTTATAAAACGGTTATTCCATACCCCTAGTAAAGTTTCACAAAATAAAACAGAGCAAATAAAGTGTAATATATTAATAAAAACAGTATTCTTCCACCAAACAATGTAGTTCCTCACAAACAGTTGTGGTTGCAACAAAGTGGTTGCCGAGCAACACACAAACGTAAACAAAGGTGTTTGTTACTTTGTAGGTTTAAATACTGTAAATGTGTGCTTCTCAATTAGTTTTGCTTCCATTTTTTATCAAATAATTACACATTCTTATCTTACAAGATGTAAAAAAAAATAAAAATCTTTATATTAAACCATGATCTCTTGAATTTTGATGTTTTTTATGTGCTTGATGGCCAATAATTCAAAACACAAACCATTTTTATCCTGACATCCAATGCTTCCTGGGTTGTATGTTCTTGTATCTTGTTTAGTTTTGTTGATGATTATTGCAGAATGAGGGCGTCTTAACCTGTTCATGTATCATTAGTCTGTTTTGACTAGACATCTACTGTACCATGTGACTTCGAATTTGACTTTGATTGATGCCTGACCTTTGACATTAGCAACAGGAGAAATGGGAAGTGTTTTCTACTTCCTTTTCAAAGTAAGTCTCCATTTATTAATTTATGGATAGTTGCATTGATGCGTCTTTGTATTGTTTTGTTTTTTGACTTATGTTTATGAGTTGAAAAACTCTTCACATCCTCAGTATTTTTTTGTCTTGTTTCCCAGTCCAAATATCTAAACATAATTAAATCAAGATGCATTAACATTTATCCATTTAGCAGATGCTTTTATCCTACAAAAGACCATTCAAAAGACCAACTTGCTTTTTAAATAAATGCATGTTGTTTAAGAATGTTGAGATATTTGTAGTGGAAAATGAGACAAAAATACTGATGAATATTACTTTTTGCAGTGTAGTAGTTACATTTAAAAAAAATATTTTGAACTGCATTGAAAAAAGTTGGTGTAGGATACCCTTTGAAACTATTTTCACTCATTTCAAGGAATTGCTGGTAAATTTCACAAATAATGACAAAGAATAACATTGAATTAAACATGTAATTTTTACATAAAAAGACTGAATAAATACTTTCTTGTAAAAAGATTTACAGTCTAGATTTATTTTTACATTTTCCATTCTCATTTTAATTGTTAAAGTTTTAGTGATTTTGTTGTTTTTGCTGTTTTTTAATAGTTTTTGTGCTTTTTAAAAAGACTGAAATTGTATTTTCTTGTAAAATGTACCACAATAATCTTGAAAAAATGCATTTTTTACAGTTTATATTTTTATTTTCTGTTTTCATTTTAATATTTACTAAAGTTTTAGTAACTTTTTTCTCCTGTTTTTCTTAGTTTTTGTTCTTTTTAAATATTAAAGTCTGAAATGTTATTTTCTTGTAAAATGTACTGCAGTAATCTTCAAAAATATTTTTTACAGTGTAGTTTTTATTTTTATATTTTCCATTCTTATATTATTTTAAGTTAAAGTTTTAGTAATTTTTTTTTTTTGCCATTTTTATGATTTTTTTTCTTTTTAAATATTCAGGACTGAAGTTGTGTTTTGCACTGTAATAATCTTCAGAAAATATGTTTTTTGTGTGTAATTTTTATTTTTATGTTTTCGATTTCTAAATTTTATTTTAATTACAGTTTTAGTGATTTTTTTGCGCTTTTGCCATTTTTATTAGGTTTTTTTATTTTTAAATGTTAAAGGCTGAAACTGAATTTTCTACAGTAATAATCTTCAAAAATAATTGTGTAGTTTTAATTTTTACGTTTTCCATTTTCATTTTAATTTTCGTTACATTTTTAGTATTTTTTGTGTTTTGCCATTTTTATTCGTTTTTGTTCTTTTTAAATATTAAAGACTGAAGTTGTATTTTCTACTGTAATAATCTTTAAAAAACTAAAGTGTAGTTTTTATTTTTACATTTTCCATTCTCATTTTAATTTAAGTAAATTTAAGTTTAAGTAATTTTGTTGTGTTTTTGCCATTTTTATTATTATAAATTTTTCATTTTAAATATGAAAGGCTGAAAGTGAATTTTCAGTTTTACCCCAGCGTGCGTCACCTGCTCTCACCTTGTGCGTGAGCGCGTGCTGCTTGAGATGGTGTGACTGGACGAACTCCATCCCGCACTCGCTGCAGATGAACGGCCGGATGTCCTTGTGCTTCATCATGTGATTCTGCAGCTGGCTGGGATACTGGAAGCTCTTGCCGCATTCTCCGCAGTCGTACTGCACGGGGCCGCGGTGCGCAGTCAGGTGGCGTTTGAGCTGCGCCAGCGTGGGGAAGTCGAGCCCGCACTCCACGCACACGTTCTCCTGGCCGCGCTCGTGCTTGAGCTCGTGCGCGCGCAGCTCGCTGGGATACGCGAAGCCCCGGCCGCAGACTCCGCAGCTGTAGGGCTTGACCTCGCTGTGCTGCATCATGTGTCTCTTCAGGTGGCTGGTCTGCGTGAAGGCTTTGTGGCACACCTGTAGGCGAAGATACATCACAATGTATTCACAAAACATTTTATCTTACCACTAAGAGTTCTCCTAGAGTGCATTACAGTTTTCTCTTAAAACCTGTTCACAAAGCTGCTGAGACAAACTTTTACTAAGGAATAGAGAGAAGTGTTAAGCTCAGAGTAAGGGGGCGGGGCTGAGCTCGTTGCTATGGATGATGTCATCATGCTTCCTAACTACACACACAGTGATTGGCTGATAGTCTCTGTCAGAGATTCATTCATAGAAATATTGTAGAGTGCTATATTATATTGTCATATTCAAATGAAGGTTTTAAAATGCAGGCTAAGTGTCACTAATTAAACAAGTATATGTTCAGCTAATGTGTGCTTCTCTTAAACGATTCTAAACAGTCTTTTAATGAACAGAGTAGAATAATCACGGCTGATAGTAAGACATGCAAACGTAGAAGAAAACCAAACTGGACTCAAGAACAGCTGTTACTTCCTGTCCAGCTGCTTCATGAGAACAAGGATAGAATTCAGAGTAGAGATAACCTCCAAAACCAAAGTCACACCTTTATAAATCTCAAGTGTTTCTAAAATCGTTCTGTTCCGAGGCAGATTTCCAGCAACAGCTATTTTAGGAGAGTCACTGCTCCTAACCTTTCACAGATTTGTTGAGCTTTAACCCTCGCGCAGTGCATTATGGGACTGAAAGCGACGCGGAGAAAGCATTGAGACCGGCCAAGAGCGTCAAAAAGATTGGGCATTCCTTGACTGACTCTATGAAGTCATACGTGAGTGACCCTGGAGAAAAAAAGTAGTAATGGTGGTTTTTTTTATTTTATTTGTATGTATAATTTGTATGTGGATGAATAATTTATCTATTGATGTATGGTTTGTTAGGAGGACAATATTTGTCTGAGATACAACTATTTGAAAATCTGGAATCTGAGGGTGCAAAAAATTGTAAATATTGAGAAAATCATCTTTAAAGTTGTTCAAATGAAGTTCTTAGCAATGCATATTACTAATCAAAAATTAAGTTTTGATATATTTATGGTAGAAAATTTACAAAATATCTTCATGGAACATGATCTTTACTTAATATCCTAATGATTTTTGTCATAAAAGAGAAATGTATAATTTTGACCCATACAATGTATTGTTGTCTATTGCTACAAATATACCTGTGCTACTGATAACTGCTTCTGTGCTGCAGGGACACGTATGGCATTACTGAACACCGGCACATATGTCTACACACCTGGCACTTGTGCGGCCGTGAGCCCTGGTGCGTCAGCATGTGTGTGTGCAGGTGGCTCAGCTGCTTGAAGAGTTTCCCGCAGAGGTTGCATTCGTGTGGCTTGATGCCGCTGTGGCCCAGGATGTGTGTGATCAGGTTGTATTTGGACGTGTAGGATTTCTCGCACATGCGGCACTTCCAGCGCTTCTGATCGCCGCCCACATCCACGTAGTAGCTGTCGTCCACGTGCACGTTCAGCTTTTCCGGTTTGCTGGCTTCTTGGCTCCTGCGGCGAAACCTTGTGGCTTCGGTGGTGTAGAAGGGGTTCGGAGAGAGATGGAGGAACGGGAACGGGACCAGACTGGGATGGAAAGAAGTGAAGTAGGGAGCAGGAGAGCGCAGGAGTAATGGAGGCGACGGAGGCCACAGCGGCAGAGGCTTCACCGTCTCCTGCTTCACCTGGATCACGCGATGGAGACGCAGCCGGTTCAGGTCGATTGTATCTGGGACGAATCGGTGCGGCTGAGGCACGACGGGGTAGAAGGGGAGAAGAGAAAGGTCTACGCTTCTTCTCGAGAAGTCCTCTGGACGCTTGCGTTCGCTCTCAGTCGGATCCATGCTGGAGGTTTCTACACGTTCAGATCACAAGTGTGAGAACCATCCATCACCCGCCTGCGAAAACATGTCGAATGAGTTACTGCTTTCATGCATTTGGCAGATGCTTTTATGCAAAGTCATTTGCATTGCATTCATGTTTGATCGGTTCATGCATTCCATCAGACCCTTGACCTTGGCGTTGCAAGCGCCACTGCAAAAAGTGATGTTCTTACTCAAGTGTTTTAGTCTTGTTTTCCAGTACAAATATCTAAACATCCTTAAATCAAGATGCATTTACTTGAGAAGCAAAATTATTTCAGTCTGAAAAATGCATCAAAATTAAGCGAGTTTATGCTTAAAACAAGAATAAATATAATGAATTTGAATTAAGATTATTTTTATGAGCCCTTAAAACAAGAAACAAATCTGCCAATGGGGGTCAAAAAATTGTTTTCCATTTGAATTTCATTTTCCTTCTTTGACTCCATTGGCAGATATTTTCTTGTTTTAAGCATAAACTCAATTCATTTTGATGCATTTTTCAGATTTTACAGTCATTTTGCTTCTCAAGTAAATGCATTTAAGAATGTTTTTCTGCTGAATAGCACTAAGTAAGATCTTCACTGGCTTTGCTGTTAACTAGAACTGGAAATCCTGTTGTGTTCCTGTCGTAAAGACTGATTCACACTGCTCCAGAAGACAGCAGATTTATTGGTTTCATCGGATTTGTCAGTGTTTGCTGGAATAGTGTTAACCAAATCAGTCAGACAGAGACTCTCTTCCTCTCTGCTGTTCCTCTATGTTTCATTTTCACTGCATTTGGACTGGAACTTCTCTTTTTCATTACAAGCCATTAGCTGCTGCTGTCATTCGAGCAGATTACAATCAAACAGTCCGGCTCAAAAACAAGCCCAACTAATGCAAACTACACCAAAATACTTCTGCTTTAAACAGATGAATGACATCCCAATGACACAAACACTGACAGCAGACAGAAACTATCCACAAATGAAGGATTCACATGCATAATCAAACACTACGTGCACTAAATACAGAAATCACAGTTTTATACTCTAAGTGTTTTCCTTTGCATGTTACATACATGCATTTTGCATATTAGAACATATTTGGTGCGAATATCTAAACATCCTTAAATTAAGATACATTGATTTAAGAAGCAAAAAATGTTTTCTGAAAAATATAGCAAAATGAAGAGAGTTTATGCTTAAAACACAACAAATATCTGTCAAAGGGCTCAGAAAAATCAACTGAATTCAAAGGGAAAGCAAGTTTTTTTTTCTGTACCCACTGACACATATTTGTTATTGTTTAAAGCATAATAATAAGTTAATTTTCTAGAAAATAAGACTTGTTATCTAATGCAATTTTTCATCTCAAATAATTATCTATTGATTTCAGAATCTTTAGATATTTGCACTGTAAAGAAAGACAAAAATACTGAAGAAGAAAATCATTTTTGCAGCGTGTAGTCCACATACACTGAAAATAGATTAAATTCAGGAAATAAAAAAATATAAGTTTTTTTTAAATGCAGGCATATTTTCAGCATGTGAGCGAATCATATGAACATTTGATGATTACAGAATCCATACTGATCCATGACTGAACACATGCACCTGTAAAGTGCATCGGTGAGTGTGTGTGTGTGTGTGTGGTCTCTTACCTGTCTCCTGCTCGGCGCTCCTCACAATGAGCTCCAGCCACACAAACAGCATTTGAAGTGACTTAAGAAAGAGAACAGGAACAATCACTTTGTTCTCATTTTTCAGATGAGTACCTTCGCAGAGAAGGAAGGAAGGGAGGGAGAGGAAGTCAACAAGCCTGTGCTTTCCTGCACAAAAATAAGGAAACACTAGATACACATCTCCATTCCTCTCCGAAACGCTGCGGAGGATTGAAGCGACTGCATTTACGCTGGAGATCAGAGCGAACACACGACCAGCCTCTGATTTCTCCATCACTGCACTGATTTAAGGTGTAACGTTACATGCAAACCACCCTGACTGATGACCTTTGA
>NC_056604.1:1260736-1275736 GCF_018340385.1 Cyprinus carpio
TCCTTATTTGTGTATCTATTAATATTCTGATATGAACAATTCTACAATTGTTCAATTAGAGTGTGATGATCAGGGTAATTACAGTTTAAAACTAAAACCATTAAATATATATATAAAATGAAAAAAAAAAATGAAATAAAATGTTATATTAATTTATTTTTTAAATAAAACATTTTATTTCAGCTAGTTGGCACACCAACATTTCTCATTTTTGATTGAGAATTTTTGTTATTTTTTAACTCGAAATGCTAGCATAATTTTAACTAAAACTGAAATAAAAAAAATTCATACAACTATATAGACATAAAAAATAACAAAACTGGCAAAAACACAAAAATGTAATAATTGTTAACTGAAATAAAATTCATTATAAAAAAAATTAATTAAACTTATTTAATTTTTTGCTAGTTGCCAAGCCAACATTTTTTATTTAAATTTTTGATTAGTTTAATTTCAAGTACTAAAATAATTAAAACTAAAGCAAACTAAAACTGATAAAACTGGCAAAACACAACGAAAATAAAATAAATGTTATCTGATATAAATTAAAAAATGTAAACTCATTTTAACTAGTGGTCAAGGCAACATTACTCATTTCCATTTAGTTCAACTTGAAGTACTAAAATAGATAAATAAATACAAATAAATAAAACAATATTAAAAAATACAGACAAATGAACCAAAAATAGAAATGACAAAAACAAACAACAAAAGTGCTAAAACTTCCACTAAAATTTAAGTGAAAGCAGAAAATATAAAAATAAAAACCTAATTGAAAATATTGCAATCTACAATAATGTCTCACTGACACTGATAGCCCTGGTGATGATGTCACGCTGATGAGGGCAAAGGTGAAGGCCAGGATCTGATCAAACCTAAGCTTTTATAGATCTGTGCACTGTTTCACCCCACATGACATTTAACCTGATTTCACAGTAATCGGCCAATCAGATTCATCCAGTCAGTTTAATGATTCTTCATCTGCGTGTTTGATGATATAAAAGCATCTCTTAGACTCTCTGGAGTTACTCTGCATTCATCGGTCAGCATGTCGTTCGGTGGGAAGTATCAGCTGGAGAGTCAGGAGGGATTCGTGGAGTTCATGAAGGCCGTCGGTGAGTGCAAATCCAAATTGAATGCTGGATGTAAATGAACCACCGATAAAATGCCCAGTATTTCATGTATTGCATTGAGTATTTCATATTATGCATTCATTGTTTCATGTATTGCACTGAGTATTTCTCATGTGTTGCATTGAGTATTTCATATTATGCATTAATTGTTTCATTCATTGCATTGAGTGTTTAATGTATTACATTGAATATTTCATGCATTGCATTAATTATTTTATGTATTGCATTGAGTATTTCATATTATGCATTCATTGTTTCATGTATTACATTGAGTATTTCATGTATTGCATTGAATGCTTCATGCATTGCATTAATTATTTCATGCATTGCATTGCTAATCACTTGATTATGGTTTCAGGTCTTCCTGATGATTTGATTGAGAAAGGCAAAGACATCAAGAGCGTGACTGAGATCGAGGAGAACGGAGATCAGTTCAAAGTGACCGTCACCACCGGAGCCAAAGTCATGATCAACAGCTTCACCATCGGACAGGAGGCTGAGATCGAATCCCTGACCGGAGAGAAAATCAAGGTGACGCGGCGCTCACAGACCTGCATGCAGGAGTTTACGAGCATCTCGTTGCATTGATGATAATGCTGTTGTTTGTGTTCTAGGCTGTTGTGAATAAAGAGGGAAACAAGCTAAAGACCGTCCTGAACAAAGTCACGTCCGTCACCGAGCTGGTGGATGGAAACACACTGGTCAATGTGAGTGAGTTTATCATCAGCACATGTGACATTTTATAGAGTTTTATAGAGTTAAAATCATGGGATTGCTGTTGTGTTTCAGACTCTGACGCTTGGCAGCCTCGTCTACAAGAGGATCAGCAAACGCCTGGCCTAAAAAGAGACACACTCACGTGACTTGACAAAAAGAATAACATAAAGGGATGTTTTTATTAAAGTTTTCTCAAAATCAGATCTGTGTTTATCTGTATTATTTGAAAAAGAAGGTTTGTGTTGTGCATGTGTTACTCTAAAAATAAAACTCTATATGTCATTTTCCTTATTAGAAATAAAATAAAGATTAAATAAAATAAAAGGCAAAAAAGAAAACATTTTATTTCAGCTGGCTGCCAAGTGCAACTTTTCTGATTTTTATTTAGTCTAACTTGAGGTACTAAAATAACTAAAACTAATTAAACTACAGCTAATGAATAAAATGTAATAAATATTATATAGATTTATTTAAAATAACTAATAAACAATTGCTAAAAAATGTAAATTATTGCGAAAACAGAAAATAAATAATTAAAATACAATTCAAAATATTAAATGCTACATTTTTGTTTAGTTAAATTCAACGTTTAATACTAAAAACTAGATAAACTAAAATTAACAAATAAAATTTAACACACACACACACACACACACACACACATATATATATATAAACTTTATCTTAAATTAAAATGAAAACAGAACACTAATAATTAAAATCTAGAATATTAAAAGGGCAACATTTCTGTTTAGTTTATTTGAAGCAGTAAAATAACTAAAACTAAATAAGCTAGAACAAATAAATAAATAAAAACTATATGAACATATTTAAAAATGACTTAAACTAATAAAAAATGAATTAATAAAACTTTAACTACAAATAAAGTAAAATCAATTCAACATATTAACCAAAATTATATCTCAATTGTACTAAAATAACACTGATACTCTTGGAAGAAAGAAAAGCACAATGAAGATCTCTATAATATCACAGTTGTCCTCTCTACAATTAACTAAAATTTAGATTTTTATTTGTGTGTGTGTGTGTGTGTGTGTGTGTGTGTGTGTGTGTCTGTGTGTGTGTGTGTGTGTGTGTGTGTGTGTGTGAGTGTGAGTGTGTGTTTTTTTTTTTGTGTGTGTGTGTGTGTGTGTGTGTGTGTGTGTGTGTGTGAAAAAGACTGATAATTTCATGTGTGTCTCCTCTCGAGTTTCAGAAAGTAATATCTCAAACTGTGCTCAAAATCTGCAGACAAGTCAGTATGAAGTCATTTCTCATCAAATGCTTCAAGCACTGATTCTATAGCTCTAGACTCTTTCTGAATGATGACTATTGACTCATTTGTGTCTGTTTGAGGAGAAACACTGACACAAAATGCTGTATAACTCGTTCAATCTCTTGAGCACTGACAGAGTAATTAAAACACAAACATCATACTTTAAACCAGATGAAATTTTAATTACAAAAAACTTTAATGACACTCAAAAACAAAGAAGAGTTTAAAAAAATCTTATTAGAGTTGTCACACAATCATCATGTAGAGAAATGAATCTGTAACTGAAGCAGCGCTGTGTGAGATTTGCTTCCTAATCTAGATGTCTGACTTTATATACACTCTTAAAAATAAAGAGAGATGCCTAAGAAGAAACATTTTTGGTTCCACAGATAACTGTTCAGTCAAACCTTTTAATAATCTGAAGAACCTTCTTTCGCCACAAACAACCTTTTGTGAGACAGAAAGGTTCTTTAGATGTTAAAGTTTCTTTATGGAACCATTTAGACAATAACTGTTCTTCTATGCCATCGTGAAGCACCTTTATTTTTAAGAGTGTGTATTCTGAATATTGCTGCTTTTGTTCCTCTTTCTGATTGAAAGCGTCGACCTGAGCGTGTTTGTCACAGTGGATCACGTCGATGTGGTTCACTTTCTGCGAAACAGGTTCTTAATGCTCTCGGCTACCGGTTCTGCCATCATCCTCATGGGCTGGTTCTTCAGTGCCGCCTCGCGCATGGAGTGATAGACGTACTCGTTCTGCTTGAACATGCGCAGCTCCATCTCCGTCTGCATGCGCATGGCCTGATGGGAGGACACAGACATGTTCAAACGCATATCCTTCTAAACATGCATGCTGTTTCACACGCTCAACAAATCCTTTTTTGGAGTTGAAAAGTCATGCATATCAAGTTGCATTCAAACGCACTTGGGAAGCTTGTATTGTATATCAGTCATGCATCATGCATTGTATGCAATAATCTTTGTATCATGTTTTCTTACATTTTATGTTTTATTCATAAAAACTGCATTATACATTTAATATTACATTGTTGTTATACATATTCTAATTTCTATCATTTGTATGCATGGTATCTCACAAAGTCATCTATTTTGCATCATGCATTCAATTTGGAAATTAAAAAATATATATTTATTATTATTAAAAATATATTTAATATTATTATATTTGTATATAATCTTCAGTTCTATTACTTATTTATGCATGGCATCTAAGAAAATCACTTATTGCATAAAGTAATATGTTTTGTATAAAGTAATGCATGCATCACAATGAAAATATTTTAATTGTTTTTATTATTAAGAATATATATATAAATGTACTTCTTTATGCATTGTAATGTAATTGTAATGAATTGTACATAAAGGAATTCATATAGAGTATAATGCATACTTTATGACATGCATTCAAGTTGAAAAAAATCTTTTTTATCGTCAAAAAATATATTTATAATTAACATGATATTATAATAATATATAACAATTTATTTATATATGGTATCTTGCAAAATTATTTATTTTGTATTAAGTAAACCATGAAATATGAGTAATTAGTAATAATGAATAATTTGACTATGAATGATTATTTATTGTTTAATGTTAAAAAATATAATAAAAATTGTTTGTTATTTTTGTTTAAATTTTAATTAAATGTTAACTGAAATAAAATAAACCTGTTTTATTTCATCTAGATGCTTTTCACTAAAATAGCTATTTCACCTATTTAATAAAATTTAAATATTGTATTAATATATTATTATATTTAAAACAAGCAAATAAATAAATAAATAGAGCAGAAATATTGAAAAAATTTACAATTTAAATACAAAAAAAAAAATCTTAATAGCAATAAACACTCTAATAGTGCATCAGCAAGATTGCTGTGAACTCCACTGAGGGTGCGTGTCATGTTTACCTCCAGGTCTTTGGTGATGGGGTGTGTCGGGCCGTGGGTGATCATCAGGATGGCGTAGGCTTTGCAGATCATGCCGTGAGCGATCTCGATGAAGCCAGCCTGCCAGTGCGTCACGCCGGCTCTCATCGTGGCCATTCCCAGCTGAGCGTTATTGGGATGGTAGAGCTTCCTAATTCAACAGACACACACATTAGGGGCGTTGAAATTAATTTTTGCATCAATACAGTAATAGACCGTAATCAATTCTAGCCTGCTGACATCATTACCATATTAAAAAAATGCACCCACTATTTTTAAATCCGAGATCTGGGCAGATTTATGGAAAAACAAGCTTAGTGTGTGCGCTAGAGACAATCGCAGTGGGCTTCACTGCACAGAATATGCGCTGTGAGACATGTGTGCATTGCCTGACTTGTGCTTCCACCTGCCATTATTTCAGTGTTTTACTTTTAATTATTATTTAATTAAAATTATTTATTAATAATTTGTAATTATTTTAAAAAGCATATAATTTGATAAAAATGCACAAAATAAATTTTTATATAATTGTGATGCATCGTGATATCGAATTGAATCAAATCGTTGACATGATAATCGTAATCTAACCAAATTGTGAAACCAGTGACGATTCACACCCCTAACACACATAAGGGTGTTTTTAAGCATGCATGACTGAATGAAGCTTTCAGTCTCATGCATGCATGCACACACACTCACAGGTGTCCCTCCACCAGCTAGCACACATATAAAGGTGTTTTTAAGCATTCATGACTGAATGAAGCTCTCTCTCTCTCATGCATGCATGCACACACACTCACAGGTATCCCTCCAACATCTTGCACACATATAAAGGTGTTTTTAAGCGTGCATGACTGAATGAAGCTCTCAATCTCATGCATGCATGCACACACACACTCACAGGTATCCCTCCACCATCTTGCACACATATAAAGGTGTTTTTAAGCGTGTATGACTAAAAGAAGCTCTCAATCTCATGCATGCATGCACACACACACACACACACACACACACACACACTCACAGGTATCCCTCCAACATCTTGCACACATATAAAGGTGTTTTTAAGCTTGCATGACTGAATGAAGCTCTCTCTCTCATGCATGCATGCACACACTCACAGGTATCCCTCCACCATCTTGCACACATATAAAGGTGTTTTTAAGCATTCATGACTGAATGAAGCTCTCTCTCTCATGCATGCATGCACACACTCACAGGTATCCCTCCACCATCTTGCAATATTATGGTGTTTTTTAGCTTGCATGACTGAATGAAGCTCTCTCTCTCATGCATGCATGCACACAACTCAAGGTATCCCTCCCCACCCATCTGCACATCCTGCACCATGCATATAAAGGTGTTTTTAAGCATTCATGACTGAATGAAGCTCTCTCTCTCTCATGCATGCATGCACACACACACACACACACACTCACAGGTATCCCTCCACCATCTTGCGCGCGAAAGTCGCCGCCTCTTCGAAGAACTGCAGGTAGGACAACACCTCACTGAGCGTGCTCCACATGCGCAGCTGATAGATGTGTGTGTCGGCGAGAACGTTCTCCTGCTTCTCCACACACTCGCGGCAGATCTTCACCACCTGCGCACACGCACACATTAAACACCTGCGCTTTCATCTCCAGCGGCGCAGCTCGTCTGTATCAAACTCATCAGTACCTCGTTGTAGTTGGCTTCTATCCGGGCCTTTTCCATCTTTTCCAGCATCGTCCGGCTGTATTCTGTGACTTCTTTCACCGTTTCTTCTGGCACCTGCAGAGCAGAAGATAAAATTCAACATTAAACATGATTCTGGCTCATAGTTCTTATATCAAACAAACTCTTGTCATCATTTGAAAGCTGGTCTTTTTAAAAAGTTGTTAGACTGCAAGTTATTAAATAAAAGTGCAATAGGCAATATCTACTACAAATATCTGACAATTATTTTTGCCAACAGTACAGCACAAAACAATGGGAATCTCAATTATGTTGTTTAATATAAAAAGTTTTTTTTTTATATTTGTTTTTTTATCACTTATTTATTCATGATATCTAAGAAAATAATTAATTTTGCATTATGCAAAGCATAAAATAACTTTACATTTATTCTTTATAGACTCTTTTGTACTTACTACTGTATTGAAGTACAGCACAAAAAAATTTAATAACTTTGCAAAATCATTCATTACCATCTCAGTGATGTTACACCATAAAGTTAAAATAAATTTACAATAAATGCAATAATAAAACTAGAAAACATCTTTACTTGATACCATTTTGTGAAAAAAACATTTAAACTAATATAAATTTGCATATTTTTTAATTCAGTGAAATGAACGGATTAATTGATTCTCTGAATGAACTGAGTCATTCAGACTTTCCCATTATTGACAGTAATTTAATAAATAGTAATAGACATTAAATATGTATATATTAATTTAATAAAAATACACAACACCCTACTTAATGCAACTAAACGAACAGCAGCATTGAACTAATTATCTGAGAGCAAAAACGTAAAACTGCATCACATTTATTTCAAGTAAACATTCACTGAAGTGAAATGAACTGATTCGTTGAACTGATTCTATGAACAAATCGAATCCACTTCACTTAAATCTGACAGACTTCCCAATGATTAAATATAAACATAATGTGTCTCAGTTTTCGTTCATGGGCCAATCAATCTTTCTGAATGAAACGCACGCACGCACGCACGCACACACACACACACACACACACACACACACACACACACACACACACACACACACACACACACACACACACACACACACACACACACACACACACACACACACACACACACACAGTCTTCCAGATAATGGAAAGTCCTTCACTCTTCTGACTCATTATACGTTACTCTTGTGTTGTGAGGGTCAGTAATACGAGCCTGTGTCTCAGACTGGAATTCTGCTCCTTATCTAGTGTTCTGAGTGAAGGACTGCTATATTTAACCGCACTAATCTCTCCAGGACTGCAGACAGACGCTGGAAACTCACTCATATGTGTGCATCTGTTATGCTTCACTCACTGCACACATGCCACTACTTAGCGTACACTGCTGTGTCGTCATTATTCACGTTCATGCTCTCTCAAACCAGCGTATCTGCTTTAATGATGCTTTCACAGGACTTTCTTGTTCTTTTTATGGCTGGTCACTGTCTGCTTTCACTGCATTAAAAAAAGAGCAGCATGAACAGCCTCTTTCTGTGTATTTTTGTGACACGGATGCATGTGGAATCTCATTTCTGTCACAGAATAAAAACATTTAAAAAAAGTGAATTTTATCTTAGAATTCATAGAAAAAAAGACTATAATAAATTCTGTTTGCATATCTTCTGAGGAAAAAAAAAAGTCAGAATTGTAAGATGTCCTATTCATTCAAAGTAGACAATTTTTTATCCTTTTCATTATTATTATTATTATTTTTTTATTTTTTTATTATTGAAATATATATTTAATATGATAATGCTATATAACATTACATGATCTATGCATGGAATCTTATAAAATAATTATTTTGCATTTCCTGTCTATAAACGTATTTCTTGCTGAAACTAAAAAATAAAACCATAAAAAAAACATTTTTGTTACTTAAAAGTAACAAAGCATCTGTTACTGAAGTAAAATAATAATAATAAAAAAATAATGTTTCATCTACTTGCCATTTTTTTAAAAATTTAGTTTAAGTTGAAGTATTAAAATAACTAGAGGTGAAATAAAAATGAATAAAATTATATTAAAAATATATTAAAAATATATAAATGTTTTTTAAATATATATTTAAAAATATCCAATTAAAATGTTAACAAAAACTAATAAAAATGACGAAAACACAAGACATTTATTAAAAATGTAACAAAAAATTGTGACTTTTTACCTTAGAATTGTGAATTTATATCTCACAACTGCAAAAAGCTATTAATAATTAATAAAAGTTATTACATCTTGCAATTCTTGTTATGGTTTTGTTTTTCTTAGAATTATGAGTTTACATCTCCTCTGAGAAAAAAAAAGTCTGAATAGCAAGATTTAACCTCAGAATTCAGAGAAAAAAATTGCTAGAATCGAGAGATGTAGATTCAGAATTCAAGAAAAAGAGACAGAATTGCAAATTTATAACTCATAATTCTGATAAAAAACTTTAGAACTCTAGAATTGTAGGATAAATTCACAATGACCTTTTTTATACTTGTATTGCATGGCAGAAACAAGCATTTACATTCACATTTAGTCATTAAGCAAATGCTTTCATCCAAAGTGACTTACAAATGAGGAAGCAATCAAAATCAACAAAAGAACACGCTTCCACGGTCGTGTTATTTTAGGCCAATGCACATGCAAACTGTACTGAGCGTGATTTAATTCACCTTCTCTCCCTCCACCACTGCTCCGGCCATCTTCAGGTCGTCTTTGGTTTTGTTGGTGCAGTGTTCGCAGGTGCAGTCGAAGAAATACTGCTGCTTCAGCAAACGCCTGCGATCTTCAGACAGGTTCAGATAGTCCACATACGACACGGTCACTTCTTCTCCAGGGTCGATCTTTCCCAGCGCTCGCAGCTCAATTCTGCGACACAGACAGGCTTCAGTGGGATTATGACAGAATCAGGAGCGTAAAATGAGATTAGAACCAGAGAAGATACAGAACTAGTCTCGCAAGCAGATCCTGCGCTCAGAAGCCCTGCAGATCAAGTAAGTTAACATGAAGAAACACTAACTACTCAGTTCAGTGAAACCAGAGTCATTTTGTATATAGATCATATACAACATCTTCACTTGATCTGACAGCAGACGCAGAAACAATGGGTCTTTTTCACTCGTGATTGTGTGGATCGTTCAAATTCATATTCATATGCAAAGGAGACAAATTTCACAACACACAGATTCATTTTTAATGAATTTGGAAACTTTCGTCGCTCACTAAAGATGCACAGCAAGAAGTTTGTCGTCCTCAAAACCAGTTCAAACACAATAAAACCCTTTAATACAGAGCCGGACTACAGCTGTGTTGTTATTCAGAGAAACCTTTCTGCATACAGTTCATTGCATACAGGAAATATATTTCATGTTATACACATTTTTATGAATATTGCATGTGTTTGCATGTGTTCTTACGTTTACTAGATTTAGAATACATTTCAGAAAGTTTTTGATTTGTTCGGGAAAATGTCATACGCAGGTTTCACACACAAATTCGCTGCACAAATATTTTCTTACTTAGTATTTTTTGTCTTGTTTTCCATTTAAACTACCTAAAAAATAAATAAAAAAATAGGATGCATTTACTGGAGAAGTCAGAAAGGGGTCATAAAAAATAAACTTAATTAAAAAATGGAAAACATTTTTTTTTTCTGATGCCACAGACATTTTTTTTTCTTGTTTTAAGCAAAAACTTATTTATTTATTTATTTTATTAAAAAAAGAGACTTAATATTGTGAGTCATTTTAATCTCAATTAAATATATTTTGAAACATTCTGAAAAATGCATCAAAATGAGTTTATGCTTAAAAAAAAGAAAAGAAAGACAAATATCTGCCAGTGGGCTCAGAAAAATAAACTTGTCTCCCTTTGAATTAAGTTTATTTTTCCGTCCCCACTGGCAGATATTTGTTCTTTTTTAAGCTTAAACTCACTTCATTTTGATGCATTTTTTATTAAACAAGATATTTAGCTTCTCAAGTAAATGTATCTTGACTTATGAATGCTTAGATTTTTGTGCTAGAAAACAAGACAAAAATATTTTACAATGTATATAAATCAATGATAAAAATAAGATTAAAATAAATAAATAAAATCAGATTTAAATAAATGAATAAATACATGTAACAGTATGATTTAAGATCATTGATTTAGATTTAAGAATATTTATATTTACACTGGAAAACAAGACAAAAACACTGAATCATTTTTGCAGTGTTTGTGCGTTTGCATGCTAAGTGAATGAGACCCAGTGCCACACACAGACAAACCTGACAAATGTTGTTTGAGACGAGTGCAGGAAGTCATAAACTCACATATATTTGCATATTAAAGGGTGATTAGTTGTGGCAGCTGTCAAGACAGAAATGTGTCGGAAGAATCTGCTATTAGGTGTGAAAGAGATTAGAAAAGAAGACAAAAGGACCAACCACCCATCAGCACTCGCCTTTACAGCACAACACCTCAGATCAACTCATCATTATAGAAATTAAACTCTGTCATCATTCATTCACTCTCATCGACTTACTTTCTTCAGTGGAGCACAGAAGAAGATATACAAACTGCATTAGCATGAGTAAATGATGACAGAATTCCCATTCAGCTTTTTTCAAATAACCCACCTCTGTATAGAAATATGTTGTATAGAAATATCAGTATCTGATTTTGTGTTTAGTCCAGGTTCTAAAGTAGGTGCTGGAAGCAAACTCTCATACTGACCTTTAAAATACATTTATTTCATACTAAGTATAGTTCAAATCTATTAAAATATTTACTGTAAACTCACAAAAATTTTAATTAAACAATGCACATTTCTTAATTTTAAGCCTAAAATGTGTTTTAATGTCACTATTGATGAGGATCATATGATCTTTGAATAATATCGGTCTTTAAATATATAGTACTTGCAATAGTTCCTCTGTAGCACTATCAAATAGACGTCAGTATATCTTTAGTTGGATTCAACACTACTTCTGCACAATTAAAGTGCATTAAGTACTAAATTAGTTGTTCCAATTTAGCAGACTTTAAGTATAGCACTAAATGTACAATTGCAGGGAATTTTAATTAAGCGCATAAATACACTGCAAAAAAATGATTCTCTTACTAAGTGTGTTTGTCTTGTTTTCTAAGAATTCTTGAATCAGGATGCATTTACTGTACAAGTAAAATGACTTAAAATGAAAAAAGAGAGAAAAAAGGTTGTTTTAAGCAAAAACTAACACTTTTTTTTCAGAAAACAAGTAATTTTACATGTCCAGTAAATGCATCCTGATTGAAGAGTTTTTAGATATTTAAACTAGAAAACAAGACAAAAACACTAAGGAAGAAAAGGATTATTATTTTTTTTTTTTGCAGTGTGTGTATTTGTAGTCTACCTAGTATGAAATAAATGTATTTTTATTAGATTTAGTCTTCACTAGGGGAAAGCCGCTCTCTGTCGTGTTTTTTGGCTGTATTTGGGTAGTTGATTATCTGGAGTGAAGGATGTGATGATAGAAAGCGGAGAGATGAAGATCTGATGAAGAGAGGTAGAGCTAAACAGACCCACCTCTTCTGAGAGTGATACATAGAATCGACAGCCGACTGACTGAAACACAAAGCAAGAACCACTGAATCTCAGGATACTGTTCTCAATCAAATCCTGTTCTCGTTTTCACAGTAAAGAACTGCGTGTAATTCATTGCATTTAATCATGCACATTATGTCTCTGGAGGTGGAAAGTTTCTTTTATTATAAATACAGCATACACTAAAAGTCTGAGGTTGGGAATATTTTTTTTAAAAAATTTTTTTTTTGGAAGTATTATATTCTGATCAAGGATGCTTTTTTTTTTTTAATTATAAATTAAGTAAATTGGTTGTATTTTTACTATTTAAAACAGCTGTTTTCTATGTGAATATCTGTTAAAGTGTAATTTATTTCTGTGATGTGCAGCTGTATTTTCAGCATCATTACTCCAGTCTTCAGTGTCACATGATCTTCAGAAATCATTCTAATATGATGATTTACTGCTCAAGAAACATTTCTGATTATTATCAATGTTTAAAACAGTTGTGCTGCACAATATTTCTGTGGAAATTGTGATGCATTTTATTTTTCATGAATAAAAAGAACAGCATTTGTTTGAAATGGAATTCTTAAGTAACTTGAATGTGAAGTCTTTTGTAATTTTTTGTTAATTCTTTGATTAAATTATGAATGTATTTATTGTTTCTTTTGATTAATTTCAATTAAATCTGATTAGAAACTTCTGAATGCTAGTATATCTGATGCCACACATGCGAGTGATTTCTTGCTAAAATTAGAAGTAGCTGGTTTCCTTGCACTCTCTGTGCTCTCCTTTCATTGAATCCCGTTGACTGAGAAGCTCTTTTCTGCACATCACGAGTTGAATGTGACATTTCACAAACGTGATTAGACATAAATGCATGTAGATAGCAAACACTAATAATCTGTGTATCAGGTGGCACACGCAGGCCACACTATTCAGTTAATGCATGCTTTTCATGGAAACCTGCATCACATGAGCCGCAGGGTTATTCCCTTCCCGACTCTTTCGGTTCAGACTCTCACTTCCTCTGCATCTTCTCTCTGATTCCTCTCCCACCCACCGTACTTTCACCTGTCTGCTCTCACGCTCCTCCAGAGGATGTGAAGACCGGGGTTTCTCCACTTACTTGCCGTTGTTGAGGATGACGGTGCAGTTGGGCCAGCAGTCGTGATTGACCAGACACAGGTTCGGGAACAAACCCACACCGACGGCCTGCAGCCCTCGCTGATCGCTCACCATGAACCCGTTACAGTTGATCTGACACATAAGAGAAGAGTTACAGCATCTGAACAGAGCCTTTTGATTAAAGGCGTCATGAACTGCCTTTGCTTTTTTTATTTTGAACTGTTCTCTGAGGTCCACTAATAATGTTTTCAAGATTTTTACATCAAAAACACTTATTTAGAAGTAATAAGTGGCATCATCAGAACACTCTGTTTGAACAGAGAGTTATTATCTACCAATGGGGTGAGAAAAATAACCTTCATTCAAAGGCTAAACAAGATTATTTTATCTTACCCCATTGGCAGATATTTAAGCTTGTTTTAAGCAAAAACTAACTTTTTTTTTTTTTTTTTTTTTTTTAAGAAAACAAGACTTAATATCTTTACATGTATCTTGATTCAAGAATGTTTAGATATTTATACTAGAAAACAAGACAAAAACACTGAGTAAGAGAATAATTTTTTTTCAGTGTAAACTGTGATAATGTGAGAAATGTCTGAATTAATTTTGGGTCGACTGTATTTCATGCATCACTTCTGCAAAGATATCTAACAAGTGAATTTGTTGTGCATTCTCACCGTGTTGCACTTCATGGAATAAACTTTATTTAATGACGGTTTTGCAAGTTTTTAATAAAGAGAATGTTATTTGAATCATGTTTAAATGAAAAAAAAAAATGTTAAATTCTGAGCATCTATCATGAGGAGTGTAAGTCTACGCACCACTCCGAGGATGTGGGAGACGTTGTCCACTGTGTGTGGTTTGCTGGAACGCGGCCAGAAGTCTAGGAAGTTGTGTATGTCGACTTTGAAGTCCTTGAGGTCGTCTTCGGAGATGTCGTAGATGTGGTCCTCCAGCTCGTCCAGCCCGGTCAGCTGCGTGTCCGAGACCACGCTTCCATCCTTATCCAGACGCCACAAGATGCGAGCGGCGAGACTAACACACAACACATCATTCTGTCACATATGAGCATGGTCACTATGTGCAGACCATTAATCCTGACCACTAGTAATCAAACAGTTGGTGGTTCCATTGACTTCCATCGTAGGAAAAAAAAATACTATGGAAGTCAATGGGAACCACCAACTGTTTGATTACCAGCAATCTTAAAAATATATTCTTTTATGTTCAACATAAGAAAGCAACTCATACAGGTTTGAAACGACATTAGGGTGAGTAAATGATGACAGAATTTTCATTTTTTGGGTGAACTATCCCTTTTCACAAGAGATACATTTACTTGAGAAGCAAAGTGGGTTGACAAATGGAAAGTAAGTTTACGATTAAAACTAGAAAATATATCTGCAATTAGTTTAGAAAAATAATATTGTTTTCCTTTGAATTCAAATTAAGATATTATTTTTCTTAATATGAGAGTATTTTAAGTGATTTTGCTTCAAGTAAATGTATCTCCTGTTGATTT
>NC_056604.1:1278236-1298236 GCF_018340385.1 Cyprinus carpio
TTATTTACAACTTCAAAAAAAAAAAAAGTATTTTATTTTAAAAATTTCTAGTCTTAATTTTCTTGATTTAATTTCAGTTAAGGTTTTAAGAAATTTAGTGTATTTTTGAAAAATAATTTATTTATTTATTTTGTTTATATAAATTCTTAAGTTCAGTTTTAGTTCTAGTTTTTCTAGGTATATTTCTAGGTTAATTAACGTTAATTTGTTTTGGCAACGAGCTAAAATAAGTTTTTATACTTTTTTTCAGTTAAAAGTTACTTGATTTCACTTAATGATTTTTTAAGGTTTTAGTTTAGTTTAGGTTTGTCTCCAATATTTTATTTCAATTATTACAAGTAATATAAATCTTTATTTTTATGTTTTTATTTATTTACTTATTTATTTAAAACATTTACTTTAGTCATTTCAAGTAACACGAATCTTTATGGTTTTAGTTTTAGCTAATGATATTATGATCATAATACAGCTTCGACTCTTTCTCTTTAATTTTCTTCCCCCTTTCTTGCAGAACTTAAGTTTATTTCATCTCCATATCTTTTCCTTGCCCCATTGCTTGTTTTAAGCAAAAACTCACTTCATTTTGATGCATTTTTACAGAAAACAAGACTTAATATCTTAAATCATTTTACTTGTCAAGGAAATGCATCTTGATTCAAGAATGTTTAGATATTTATACTAGAAAACAATTCAAAAACACTAAGTAAGAAAATCATTTTCTGCATGACCTCTTACCTGTCAAACACAACTGAAGCGAAAGGTGGTTCAGCGAACAGAACGTCTCCGGCCCAAACCTCTTTGATGGCCCGCAGACCCCTGCCTTTCCCTGGAGAGTCAAACACTTCCACAAACTCCATGTCTGCCGTCTTCACCGATGCCGATGAGCTTCTGTATGGCAGCTGGGATTCACCAGCTCTTACTAAAATAGCCGAAGCCTCAGCTGTACCATGTGGGGGTTCACAGGGGGGTTCAAGGCGTCGATGCACGACTGCAGACGGGATGCGTCTCAGTCGAACCCAGAGCTTTGAGAAAAGAGCAGAAAGTATTGCATGCAACAGTTACAGCTGGAGGAGATTTAGCACTCCTATAGGTATCAAACATTTGCATGCTTCTCATATAAATGTGCTTTTTACCTCGCCGTAAGCCTCGTTCGGGATCCCGCAGGATATTTTTGTCCCTCAGTTGGAGCTGCCAATCAAGAGAGGAGAAGAGACAGCTGGACGCATGTGTTCCAGCACTTTCCTCAACCCTCACACATTCTGGTGCCTTCGGACACAAATCCAGAACAATGTTAAAGAAGAAAAATGTGTCCCTGCAGCACAGAAGCAGTCATCAGTAGCACAGGTATATTTGTAGCAATAGACAACGATACATTGTATGGGTCACAATTATACATTTCTCTTTTATGACATTATGCCATTAGGATATTAAGTAAAGATCATGTTCCATGAAGATATTTAGTAAATTTCCTACCGTAAATATATCAAAACTTAATTTTTGAGTAGTAATATGCATTGCTAAGAACTTCATTTGAACATCTTTAAAGATGATTTTCTCAATATTTAGATTTTTTTGCACCCTCAGATTCCAGTTTTTCAAATAGTTGTATCTCAGACAGATATTGTCCTATCATAAGCATTAAGATGATGCATAAATCTCAGTTTCAAAAAATTTTACCCTATGACTGGTTTTGTGAAAAAGCACAATCAATTCACAAACACTGTGATGAAATAAACTGACTTTGTTACCTGATCTGAAATTGGTTTACACAACTAGTCGAATCAGACACATTTACTAAAGACTAATAACAGAATATTAGTTTTTCATGATTGCTATGACAATTTTTTCAATACTTCTAACAATTTTCCTAAACTCTTAACGCACCAACACACCTACAACACACGACAGACAAAACAGAAAAAACGATTGACAAAATCACACATTGCTAACTAAACTCCAATACTAATTTTCAAATTACAAACACAATACACTACATCTACCAAAACACTGCAAACATGTCTTAAAATCTAAATATTATTCCAAAACACTAACAAATGTTCTCTTTAGACAGGAACATTTAGTCAGTCATAACACAATATCATAAAAACACTAACATCAAATGGAATTACAGAAACTGCATTATTTTAGGTGTCAGGTCTGACCTTATACTATAGACAGCTTTATCTTAGATTGTGTTTTACACTAGTTTCTTTTTCTTTTTGGGTTTAGTAAAGCATTTATTTTGTTTATTTTCCACACAAGATCAGCCCAAAGAGGTCCTCTTTTACTGTATACCGTAAACATCAATCAGCTGTTTATCATTAGCTATGGAATAAAATAAAATATAAACATATTTGTCCTTCAATTCACAATATGAACAGCTGTTCACTTTGACTTTAACCTGTAAGTTAGTTTTAGAACATGAAGTTATCTGTTCTGACTTAAAGTGTGAAAGCATTCGAAAATTTGCCAGTAAAATTACATTGTTTTTGTCTTGGTTGAGCTTGTGTGTAAATACAGTTAAATTTGTGTTAACTGTATGCATTTTGTGTCAAAGCAACAAGAAATGTGTTAACTGTATAGTCTTCACAGACAGATGTTGGGCTAACTGTGTTAAGAGTTTAGGAAAATTGTTAAAAGTATTGAAATAATTGTCATAACGATTGAAAAAATCTGTAAACTCTGATTAAAGCACAAATGGAAGTTGGGAATCATGTAGTTATCACGTGACACAAAGAAAAACTCTCTTATATCTGAGGTTCTTTGTTTAGATTGTAGCTCTGCTCAGTCTGGATGAATGTTCATTAAAATTAAAATTAAAACTTAAAACAAGTCCAGTTATGAACAAAATTATGTTTTAAAAATGCAATGTAAAATACCTGACATTTATTTTATTTCCGATAGCTGCCAAGGCAGCATTTCCCATTTTCTTTTAGTTTATATTTTGTACAAATTTATGAAAATTAACAGTCATATTTTAAAAAACACACACACAAAGTAAAAAAAAAAAAAAAAACCTTTCATGAAATTAAAATTGCAAAATAAAAACTCAAAATATTAATGAATAACATAATAGAATATCTATAATACTAAAATCACAGGACATTCATCAACAATGTATAAGTTTGTCAAAACAATGCCACAACAAATGCACACTGTAATCAAAGATAATTAAAAAAAAAGGTGGTCTAAAGAAATATTAAGAGTATATATATAATATATAATAATAATTTCTGAGGGATCATGTGACACTGAAGACTGGAGTATTGGCTGATGAAAATTCAGCTGCGCATCACAGAAATAAATAATATTTTAAAGTATATTAATATTGAGAACAGTTATTTTAAATTGTAAAATTATTTAACAATTAAAAAAAAAAAATCTGCATTTTTTATCAAATAAATTTAGCCTTGGTAAGCAGAAGAGACTTCTTTAAAAACATGCGTGCGTGTGTGTGTGTGCGTGAGCGCGTGTGTGTGTGCGTGAGCGTGTGTGTGTGTGTGTGTGTGTGAGTGTGTGAGTGTGTGTGTGTGTGTTTTTGTTTTTTTTTTTTTGTGTTTTTGTGTGTGTGTGTGTGTGAGAGTTTGTGTGTGTGTGTGTGTGTGTGTGCATGCGTGTGTGTGTGTGTGTGTGTGTGTGTGTGTGTGTGTCATACTTGGCTATTGATCTCATGCTCATCCTGATCCTGAAGCACATTTTTCTAGTCATCTGACCAAACATTTTTACAGTGCACTCTAAAATAAATAAAATAAATTCCCCAATATTTTTTGTGGAAACTGTGATACATTAAAAATAAATCTTGAATAATAAAGATGAAAAATGTAAAGAAATTTATACTTTTAAAATTGGGCCCACTGTAATGTGTTGATTTTTCACCGGTGTTTTTCCCTGTATTTTGAATTCTGCATTGCATTGTTTGAAGGTTAAAAGAAAACAAGTTTTTTTAAACAATTTTTTAAAAAAATCTTCCAATAGATTAAGCTTATTTCTCTAAACCCGAATGACCCACTGGAACTGTGTTGCATATATAGTCTGTTTAATTCGTCGCCCGGTGCCTGATTTTTAATTCACAGAGACTGATATGTGACCACATCATGTGACAGGAACACCATCACTGACTGTATTTTGTCCTCCTGACCATCGCATGAGAACACATCAACATCTGCTGCTCTGAAAATTAGTGATGGGCATTAAATACTCTATATGACACACACAGCCATCTTCAACGATTGCTGCACTATTTTAAACAGATGATGTATTTCATATATCATAATTAATATAGTTCTGCTTGTGTAACCAATGAAAGAGAATCTCTTTTCTGTCCTGTTCCGCGTTTACACTTCTGCTCTTCTGCTTCACTCTTTTTGTGGGTTCCTGTATAATAAAATGCTTGTCTTTCTCGTTTGAAAAAGTTTCAGATGAAACTCAGTGGTTTTAAATGAATTACACTGCCAGTTAAAAGTTTGGAGTAATTATGATTTATTTACTGTTTCGCAAAAAAGTCCCTTCTGCTCACCAAGGCTGCATTTATTTGATCAAAAATAGAGTAAAAATATGAGATATTATTAGAATGTAAAACAGCTGTCTTCTATGTGAATATCTGTTAAACTGTAATTTATTTCTGTGATGTGCAGCTGTATTTTCAGCATCATTCCTCCAGTCTTCAGTGTCACATGATCTTCAGAAATCATTCTAATATGATGATTTGCTGCTCAAGAAACATTTCTGATTATTATCAATGTTGAAAACAGTATTTTTGTGGAAACTGTGATACATTAAAAATAAATCTTGAATAATAAAGAAAAAAAATAGAAAGAAATTAATACTTTTATTCAGTAGGGATGCATTAAATTGATCAAAAGTGACAGTAAAGACATTTCTAATGTTACAAAAGATTTCTATTTCAAATAAATGCTGGTCTTCTGAACTTTCTATTCATCTGTGAATCCTGAAAAATAAAACGTATCACAGTTTCCACAAAAATATTGTGCAGCACAACTGTGTTCAACATTGATAATAATCAGAAATGTTTCTTGAGCAGTAAATCATCATATTAGAATGATTTCTGAAGATCATGTGACACTGAAGACTGGAGTAATGATGCTGAAAATACAGCTGCGCATCACAGAAATAAATTACAGTTAAAATGTATTACAATAGAAAACTATGGAAGCTTGTTTCTTTCTGAAACATTAAAAAAACATTAATTTGTTCCATCTCTAGGTCATGATCAAACACCACATGCTGTACTTTTCTATCACACAGAACTCATCGTATTTTACGGGCTCATGCATGATTAAACGGCATCGACTCTCTTTTTATGAATGATCTTTTGTGACTCAGTGCATCAAATGCATTCGTTCTTCTCGGAGTCGCTTGATATAAAGCACCACACGCTGCTGAGATGCATCAACACACAACATCCAGCGTCTCTGAAGGCTTTCAGCAGCATCCTCACATGGAAGACGAGATCTCTCAAGAGTCCAGGGATCTGGGCAGAGCTCTGTGCATCATCACAGGAGCTTCGAAAGGCTTCGGCCGGACGCTTGCGTTTCAGCTCAGCTGCCTACTGAAGCCCAGATCCGTCCTGATGCTGGTCGCTCGAACCTCAGAGCAGCTCAACCAGCTGAAGGAGGACATCATAACTCTGTACGGCAGACAGAACGAACTGGACGTCCGCTGCGTGCAAGCCGATCTGGAGAAGAAGGAAGGTGTGGAAAAAACGGTTCAGGCAGCTAAAGAGACTTCGGTGTCAGAAATGGACCACATACTCCTGATCAACAATGCAGGTGTGCTGGATTGAAAAAAAAAAAAATTTAATAAATAAATAATAATAATAATAATAATAACAATAATAATAATAATAATAATAATAATAATAATAATAATAATATATATAATTATTTATTTATTTATATATTTATTTATTTATTACTCAGTATTTTTGCCTTGTTTTCCAGTACAAATAATATATATAGATGCCATATAGTACTGTACTGTTAGATGTATTATATATTAATTTATTTAAATCTACCTTTTATTTATTTTTTATGATGTCATTTTCTAATTATTTTATTTAAAAATATATATATAAATAATTTTAGAATAAAAACAAGTAAAAACTTAAACTACACTACAAATCTTAATGTTAATTTAAAACAACTTTAAAATAAAAACAGCATAAACTTAATACAAATTTAAATCATAAAAATGTAAATTTAAATGTATAATAAAAAATATATAACAAACAAATAAAATTAAAATAGCAATATTTAAAAATAAAAAAATATTAAAATAAAACACTTTCTATAAATTAAATCCTTAAAATGTCAAATTAAGCTCTAACTTACTAAAAATAAAATCAATAAAATGTAAATTCTAAAGTTTTTTTTTAAATAATTGATTTAGTATTTTTGTCTTGTTTTCCAGTCCTAATATTGAAACATTATTAAATAAATATTTAAATTTTTTGTACTTTGAGATATTAGTATTATTTATTCATTTAAATCTATATTTATAATGTAATTCTTTAAAAATATTTTATTTAGTTTTTTTAAATAGTTCATTAAAATATATTTTATTTTTAAGGAATTTATACATTTAAAACCTATTTTTCTATTATTGATTTATATACAATCCAAAATATGATTTTCTTCATTATTTTTGTCTTCTTTTCCAGTACAAATATGAAAATTTACTTGAAGCAAAATAACTTTATCAAGTTTGTTTTCTGAAAAATTAATGATTTTATACTTTAAACAAAAACAAATATCTACTAATGAGGTCAGAATAAAAAAAATAAAAAATAAAAAGGAAAACAAGATTGGCACATATTTTTCTTGTTGTAAGCATATATTTTCTTGCTTTTAGTACATTTCTCAGAAAACAAGATTTTATCTCAGATGTCACTTTGCTGTTAAATGTATCTTGATTTAAGCATGTTTAGATATTTGCGCTGGAAAACAAGACAGAAATCCTTAGTCATAAAGTAGTTTTGTAATGTGAACTTTCTCCTGTAATGTGAAGAACGTGAGTGATCGTTTGTCCTCTTCGGTTTCAGCGTCTCTGGGTGACGTGTCTCGCTTCGCTCTGACCTTCACGGATCCTGCGGAGGTCAACCGGTACCTTTCTCTGAACGTCAGCGGAGCGCTCAGTCTGACCGCCGGCGTCCTTCAAGCGTTTCCTCGCCGTCTGGGTCTGCGGCGTTCGGTGGTCAACATCAGCTCTCTGTGTGCGCTGAAGCCCTTCCCGTCCTGGGCCCTGTACTGCACCGGGAAAGCCGCCCGCGACATGATGTTCCGCGTGTTAGCCGAGGAGGAGCCGGATGTAAGAGTGCTCAGTTACGCACCCGGTGAGTGCCGCGGATACTTGCAGGCGCATCTTACACATTAACAAATTCATACTAATGTAAAGTCATAAATAAATAAACACATTTAAAATAAAACACTTACTGAAAATTAAATCACAAAAATTTGAAATTGAATTAATCATCTAAAAATAAACAAATAAAATAAAACACTAAAAATCAAACCACAAAAAATGTAAAAATTAAATAGACTAATTAATTTTAAACCAATTTGAAAATCACATTAAATATTAAATCATCAAATTACAATGAATAAATAAATCATTTTAAAAGAAAATATGACAAATGAAATAATAAATAAGTCAAATTAAAATAAATCATTTTAAAATAAAAACAATTAAAATGAACACTTACTAAAAATTAACTCATAAAAATGTAAAAATTAAATAATTAAAAAACTATTTAACTAAAACCGGCAAACTAAAACATATACTTGAAATTAAATGATAGAAATGTCAAATTAAAATTAGTAAAACAACTAAAACAAAACACTTGAAATAAAAGAAGTAAAAATAAACAAATAAATAAATAACAAAAAATATTCTAAAAACTATTAATATAAAACACTTACTAAAAATTAAATCAAAAAGATGTAAAATCAAAATAACTAATTTTAAAACAAAAAAAATAATGTAAAACATTACAATTCAATCATAATAATGTACAATATATAATTTAAAAAAGCTAAAAATAAATGTAAAATTAAAATAAATAATTTAAAATTAAAAACAATTTAAATTAACACTTAAATTAAATAAAATACTTAATTCTGAAATTAAATTAAATTCTTAAATTAACTCTCAAAAAAACATCCCAAGGGACTTTTTAAGACAATTTTAGCTCAGAGGTGTCTGGTTTGGGAATCGCTGGTTTGAGGGACAATGTGACACCAGGAAAAACACACTTCTGATGACAGACAGATAACTGATAGTGTAAGTGATCTTTACTGTGAGTCAATCAGCTTTTATAAGATCAGTGTGTTTTGTTCCGCAGGTCCTCTGGACACAGACATGCAGCTGCAGGCGCGGCGCTCCTCTGGAGATCTGCAGCTGCGGCGCTCCTTCTCCTCCATGTTCTCCGAGGGCCAGCTGCTCTCCTGCGAAGAGTCCGGAGCCAAACTCATGAAGCTCCTGCTGGACAATGACTTCCAGTCCGGCGCTCATCTGGACTTCTATGAGCTCTGATGCCCACAGCTCTCAAACTGTACATACTGTGCACAGAGGTTTATAATGTTGTGTCTAATGTTGTTGATAGATTTCTATTCTTTTTAGGTCTTAAAAATCTGTTTAGAAATGCTATGTTTTTATAAAAGGAATAAATGAATGAATGTTCAGGCATTCTTTGTCTTTTACTGTGGCTGCTGTGGAGCACGATAAAGCAGCTGAGGACATCTGGTGGTGTTCCTGCACAAATACACAGAGAGACAGGACATGATTTCGTTTTTCAATAACTGAAGAATATGTAAAAGTGTAGTTTTAGATTTATATATATATATATATATATATATATATATATATATATATATATATATATATATATATATATATATATATATATTAGGGCTGTCAAATGATTAATCACGATTAATCACATCCAAAATAAAAGTTTTGTTTACATGATATATGTGTGTATACTGTGTATATTTATTATGTATATATAAATACACACACATGCATGTATATATTTAAGAAGAATATGTTATGCTTTATAATTAAATATATTTATATATAATATAAAATATAAGAATATAAATATATAAATGTATATACATGTAAATATTTTCTAAATATATAATTTATGTGTGTGTATTTATATATGCATAATAAATATACCCTGTACACATACATATATTATGTAAACAAAACTTTTTGGATGTGATTAATCGTGATTAATCATTTGACAGCCCTAATATATATATATATATATATATATATATATATATATATATATATATATATATATATATATATATATATATATATATATATAAATTTTTTTTTATTTGATATGATACATGATTTGAGTAGATTCTAGTGGTGTCAAATAATTATATAACTTTTATTTTGGATGACAGCACTAGTAGATTAAGATAATATCATTTATTAATTTGGATGTCCACCTGATAATAAATTATGATATATAATATACATAATAAAAAACACATCTTATAAAAGTTTATATCAATGTAATAATATTAATTAATTAATTAAATATGATATATAAAACATATTGTTATTGTAAAGCCATATTAAATTATTTTATATTTCTTATTTTTAAAGTGAACACTTTGATGACAGAATTATTGAACAAATAATTTAATTATCATTAAATTATATACAAATTATATGTTAAACACTTTAAAATATTTAGTTTATACATTTACTAAAATGGTAAGATTCAGATAGTTAATATCATTTATTAATTTGAGTGTTTAATTTTAATATATAATAATACAATTATTATAGATTATACATAATCACCATTTTATAATGAAACCATAATATTTAAAAAAAAACATGACATGAATAATATATTTGTCACAGCCACACCATCTACACTCCCTTTAACACTTTTGCACTGAATCCTCTGTGTCCTCGTCTGTGTCTGACAGAAGACCAGACCTCATGCAGAGCTCTTCAGACACAGGCGAGGACCGCACCGCGGATCCCTTCACTGAATTGGTTCACGCTGTACGGTCCTCACTCATGCAACTTCCCTCACCTGCTGTCAACTGTTCATCGCCATCCAACACCGCTACAACTCTGGTCACTTCTTCAGTTGCCCCTGCGAGTCCCATGGCCAAACCAGCGACATACAGCGGTGCGGCGGAGGATTGCAGCGGTTTTCTGCTACAGTGTTCACTCTACCTGGAGTCCAACGCTCACCTCTTCACCACCGAACGCAGTCGAGTTGCCTTTATCATCAATCTGCTCACAGGTAAAGCTCTCCAATGGGCCCAATCTCTCTGGGAATCGAATTCCTCTGCTACTGGATCGGTTACTGATTTCTGTTCCCAGTTAAAGTCTGTCTTTGGTCAACAAGCGTCTGAATTATCTGTCCATGATCAACTGTTTACAATTCGCCAACAGCGAAATGAGTCTGTGAGTGATTATGCGGTTCGCTTCCGTTCCCTCGCTTACATCAGCGGTTGGAATGAAACGGCCTTAATCACCGCCTATCGCCACGGTCTATGTGAGAAAATACAAAGTTTGATTGTTGTATATGAAGATTCACTGGGACTGGAGTCTCTAATCCAGAAATCCATCAGAGTCGCCCAGAGACTCACTGCCTGTAGACAACTCACTCCCGCTGTATGTCCTCCGCCCGCTCTACCATCTGTCGCTCCTCCAGCACCTGAACCCATGCAAATAGATTCACACCATCTATCTACATCAGAACGTCAGCGGAGGATTAACACCGGGCTGTGTCTCTACTGTGGGGGAGAGTTGGCAACGAAACTTCCACCTCATCGGCCATGGGACTGCGCTATCGACCTCCTGCCTGGAGCTACCCTTCCCAAGGGACGAGTCTATCCTCTGTCCATCCCGGAGCAGAAGGCCATGGAGGAGTACGTACAGGAAGCTCTCGCTCAAGGATTCATCCGACCATCTACTTCCCCTGCCGCTTCCAGCTTTTTTCTTCGTGGCCAAGAAGGACGGAGGCTTGAGGCCGTGTATTGATTATCGCCATCTCAATTCTCAAACCGTCAAATTCAGCTATCCTCTTCCCCTGGTCCCAGCTGCCTTGGAACAACTACGCGGAGCAAAGATCTTCACAAACTGGACTTGAGGAGCGCCTACAATTTAATCCGTATCCGGAAGGGGGACGAGTGGAAGACAGCTTTCATCACTCCTTCCGGGCACTATGAATACCGGGTCATGCCGTATGGGTTATCCAACAGTCCTTCCGTCTTTCAGAACTACATGAACGAAATCTTCAGAGAATACCTTAACCAGTTCGTAATTGTCTACATTGATGATATCCTCATTTACTCCACATCCCAGGAAGAACACATCCAACATGTCATCCTTGTACTCCGAAAACTCCGGGAACACCATCTGTACCTCAAATTAGAAAAATGTGAGTTCCACACGCCCTCGGTCCAGTTCCTTGGATACATCATCGGCCCACGTGGCGTGAAGATGGACCAGGGGAAGGTGGAAGCCATCACACACTGGCCCCAACCTGGCTCCATAAAAGAACTCCAACGCTTCCTGGGCTTTGCCAACTTTTATAGGAGATTCATCAAGAACTACAGTTTACTCAGCTCACCTCTAACCTCACTCCTCCGGAACCGGCCCAAGTCTCTGTCCTGGAACCCCATGGCCACTGAAGCTTTCCACCAACTCAAACAAGCCTTCCAGACCGCTCCGATCCTAGCTCATCCAGATCCCAAAACGACAGTTCATAGTGGAAGTGGATGCTTCATCGACCGGGGTCGGAGCGGTACTCTCCCAGCGGCAGGGGGATCCTCCACGACTCCATCCATGTGCCTTCTTCTCGAAGAAGCTATCCCCGGCGGAGCAGAATTATGACATAGGAAATCGTGAACTATTGGCTATCAAGCTGGCTCTGGAAGAGTGGCGTCATTGGCTGGAGGGAGCCAAGGTCCCTTTCGAGGTGATCACTGACCACCGGAACCTGGAATACCTCCGTGAAGCTAAGAGACTGAATCATCGCCAAGCTAGATGGGCCTTATTCTTCACGAGATTCGACTTTAAAGTCACGTATCGCCCTGGCTCCCAGAACAATAGAGCTGATGCTCTATCCGCCTTCATCAGGCAGACCCAGAACCAGAATCTCCCGAACCCATCCTCCCTCCAGCCATGATTGTAAGTCCCATTCAATGGGACCTTAATCGTCTGATTGAACAAGAAAAACCATCAACACCCTGCTCCGCCGGGAGGTCCAGAAGGGAAACTCTTCGTCCCTCCTCAACATCGGATTACCCTTCTGGACTTAGCTCACACCTCTCCGGGATCTGGACATCCAGGCAGGAGGCGGACCCTCTCGCTCCTGCAACAACGTTACTGGTGGCCCTCGATGAGTCAGGATACCTCCCGTTACCTCAAAGGATGCTCAGTCTGCGCCATAGCGAACACCCCTAGGAGACTCCCGGAAGGTAAACTGGTGCCTCTGCCCATTCCCTGAACGTCCATGGACCCATATAGGTGTAGATTTCATGACTGACCTCCCCTTTTCTCAAGGAAATACTTGTGTGCTGGTAGTAGTCGACAGGTTTTCAAAATCATGCAAACTCATACCTCTCAAAGGACTTCCCACAGCGTTTGAAGCGGCAGAGGCACTATTCCACAATGTGTTCCGTCACTTTGGCATTCCAGAAGACATCATCTCCGACAGGGGTCCCCAATTCATCTCCAGAGTCTGGTCAGCTTTCTTCCGCCTCCTAGGGGTATCCGTCAGCCTCTCTTCGGGATACCATCCACAGACCAACGGCCAGACTGAGCGGAAGATCCAAGAGATCGGGAGGTTCCTGAGGGTCTACTGCCACCGGAACCAGGACTGTTGGAGCCAGTACCTACCCTGGGCAGAATATGCACAGAACTCCCTCCAGCAGTCTACCACCGGGCTCACCCCCTTCCAATGTGTCCTCGGATACCAGCCTCCACTCTTCCCATGGTCGGGTGAGCCCTCGGAGGTCCCAGCGGTAGATCACTGGTTCCGACAGAGCGAGAGGGTCTGGGACTCGGCTCACGTGCATCTCTCCAGCGGGCAGTTCGGAGGCATAAAGAGCAAGCGGACGCTCGTCGAAGACCTACGCCACAATACCAACCTGGACAGCTGGTCTGGCTCTCGACGAGGGACATCCGCCTCCGGCTGCCCTGCCGTAAGCTGAGTCCTCGATACATCGGACCATTCAAGATCGAACGGCAACTGAATGAAGTGACCTATAGACTCCAGCTACCAGCACAGTACCGTATCTCACCCTCATTCCATGTCTCACTCCTCAAACCATTCACTGAACCTTTGTCTCCTCCATCCACAGAGCCTGGTGATGATGCCGTACCTCCTCCTCCCGCCATCGAAGAAGACAACAGCATCTTCCGGGTGAGAGCTATCCTCGACTCTCGACGACGGGGTCCGCAACTGGAATACCTTGTAGACTGGGAGAACTACGGCCCGGAGGAGCGTTGCTGGGTTAATCGTAATGACATCCTGGACCCTAGCCTGCTCACCGACTTTCACCGAGACCATCCAGACCGCCCCGCTCCCCGTGGCTGTGGTAGACCCCGTTGTCGTTCAAGATCCCAGCCGTCAGGAGCCGCCCGTGGGGGAGGGGGTACTGTCACAGCCACACCATCTACACTCCCTGAATCGGACACTTACGCCACGCCCACTCGTTCCCAATCACCAGCATTCTGAACACCTGTGCATCATCACCAGTGCCACACATAAAGCCCTCAGTCACCATCACTCAGTGTCTGGTCTTGCACCGATCTCCCTACTTACCTGAACGCCCTTCGTCAAACCTACCTGAACTGTGTTACCCTCTTCATCCTCCTCTGCCTACCTGTTCCCATCGTCTTCGTCGGAGTCACCATCTGTATCACCATCACCGTTAAGGAAAGTTGTGTTACCACTGTTTGTCTACGTGTCAAGATTCACCTGTGTCTGAAACCTCTGATTAAACTTTAACACTTTTGCACTGAATCCTCTGTGTCCTCGTCTGTGTCTGACAATATTATATAATAATGCATGACAAATTATAATAATAGTTTATATATTAAATATATTTAGATATAATATAAATTATATGAATATATATATATATATATATACACACACACACACACACACACACACATGTAAATATTTTATATTATATATATATAAACACAGTTCACACATATATTATGTAAACAAAAACTTTTTATTTTGGATGTGATTAATCGTGATTAATTGTTTGATAGCACTAATATAAAATATAATGTGTTGGTACTGTGAAGCCATATTAAATTTCTATGGGATTTGTTTCAAGCTTTCATGATAATATGCTTTTTTAATAAAATTTAAAAAAAAATCTGTATTTTTTAAGTGAAAATGACTAAAAGTGAATTTAAGTGATTGTTTTAAACAAGTATTAAATTCTATATATTACTCTAGCTAAAGCATTTGCATCAATACTGCCTCGTCAGCTCATAAATGTATGATTTTTAAACAGAACAAAATAAAAATAATATTTTTTTTCCTATAATCATATGGTAAAGGCAGATTTTTTATTTTTTTTTGTGCCATCTGAATATCCACAAAGATTTGACTAATATGATCAGACATGAACACTTACAGGCTGTATCCCCGTCACATGACGTGCGTCTCTTTGATGGAGACGGTTCCCATGGTAACAGCTGCGTGGTGATGTCATCAGTGAATTTGTGAATGGAGACCACCTGCGCTGATGATGATCATATACATGCTGCTCTCCTGGAGGTCAAGGAGCAAAGCGAAAAGTCTGTTTCTGTGATTCAATCAAGACTTATTCTATGAGAAATCAAAGATGAATATTTTAAAACTCAAACCTACATGGCAATGCTTCACCTCAAATAAATAAAAACACTTACAAGCTATGCTCAAAACACTTTTTAGGTACTTAAATCAATGCAAAGAGTAAAGGTGAATACAAATGGTTAAATACATGCAAGGATGGCAAGACTCATGGCACATCAGTGTGCAAATATAGCATCATCATGGCTGGTTTTGAATATTGAATAATATAACAAGTCAGAGAGATTTAAAACTTCAGCGTTAAATTGCTGTAAAAGAATTACATTTTAAAATTAATAATCAATTATTCATATCCACCAAACAAAGTGTGAATGGAGTCTGCATGTTAAGCACAAGAGCAGTTAATTAATTAACTGTATAAGTTTTGTATACTTGGTGATAGAGGAGCAGAATGTTTGAGGAACCTCAAGATGGATTGCAAAATAAACACTGAAAATATGTGAGAACGCTCAAAAACAATCTCTGAAAAACATATTTAGACTCATACCCACATGAAAAAAATACTAAATACTATAGTGTTTTTGAACCATAGTAAAGTGTATTATACTGTATATATTATAGTATTTACAACACTTTGTTAATGAATGCTAGCATACTGTAGTATACTTTAGTTTTACTACAGTAAACTGTAGTGTATTATAGTATAGTATAAAACACTCTATAGTTGTAGAAAACTTAACAGAGTAGTGTGTAAAGTAATTTGTTTATATTACTATAGTTGTTATATTACCACAGCTACTATCAAATTACCACAAAAAAATAAATTTAAGTACTTTACTATAGTATGGTTCAAAACACTATAGTATTTACGATAAATTAAGATACTATTTTTTTCAGGCGAAAGGTGAACCAACTCAGGGGCTGCTTTGGGCTTAATGGTGCATTCATTTCATGTCCAGATCATATTTACGAACTAAATGCACAAGAACGCCAGAACAAAGTCGTAATCACCATTGGAGAGTTCGTTCGGGATTTTTTTAACGCAAACGATCTGTACGAGTTGGGGGCATGTCAATGAGAAACATGGCAGAATCGAAGTGTGCAACCATATTCCACAATATTTATAGTTATTAAAGGGATACTCCACCCCAAAATGAAAATTTTGTCATTAATCACTTACCTCCATGTCGTTCCAAACCCGTAAAAGCTCCGTTCCCAAAGACTGCCAAATAAATAACAGTGTCAAGGTCCATAAAAGGTATGAAAGTCGTCGTCAGAATACTCCATCTGCCATCAGACGTGCAATCTGGGTTATATGAAGCGACGGGAACACTATTTGTAAGCGAAGAAAACAAAAATAAAGACTTCATACAACAATTCCTTTGTCAACAGTCTCCTCTGTCTCTTCATGTCATGTCACTTTCATACCTTTTATGGACCTTGACACTGTTATTTATTTGGCAGTCTATGGGACAGTCACAGGCCTCCTGGTTTTCATCCAAAGGATCTTAAATTGTGTTCCGAAGACGAACGGAGCTTTTACAGGTTTGAAACGACATGGAGATAAGTGATTAATGACACAATTTTCATTTTGGGGTGGAGTATCCTTTTAAGCAGTGACTTTGTCAGGCTTTTTTATTTACAAAAAAATAAGCTGTTTGAATAAAATATGACAGAATTGTAATATAACAAATAATAACAAGTTTTTATAAGTGCTGTCAAATGATTAATCGCGATTAATTGCATCCAAAATAAAAGTTTTTGTTTACATAATATGTGTATGTGTACTGTGTATATTTATTATGAATATATAAATACACACACATGTATGTATATATTTAAGAAAAATATGTTGTTTATATATTAAATATATTTATGTATGATATAATTTATAAGAATATACATATATACATGTACATATTTTCAAAATATATGCTGTATGTTTGTGTCTTTAAATATACATAATAAATATACACAGTATATACACGTGTCCCGCCTTCGCGCGATTTGGCGCGTAACAAGAATGTTGGAGGTCCATAAACACTAGCCTTGCTGCAGTAGTCGGTGTCACACAGTGTTCGGTCGTACAGCAATTACATTACTTGCCCACCGCAGCACCGCCAAAACGTTTATTTATTTATTTATTTATTTATTTATTTATTTAATAGAAATAAAAATAATTTAGTTCACTTGGAAACGTATACGCTACAATACTAATACCAATACACAGTGCGCATGATCTCCAAATCCAAAGTGAACCGCGAGCGTTCATTCAAATGCAGTTTCAACACTATGCTTATTTGATAGCACGAAAATTATACAATATTAGAATGTTTGCGGGAGCGTGATAGAGTGGACACAAACATCGCGGGAGCACCGTGGAACGGTCAGATAGAAATTTAGCGTGAGCTGTACAGAAAACAGTCTCAGAATTCAGACAGCGAAAAATGGCGTTTTTAGCGATGACACATCTGAATGCTTTTGAATGGCCATTGCATGCATAAACTCAACAGAATCATGTGATTGGTAATAGTGTCCAACGCTGTATTATAGGAATTAAGCAGCAACATTGTCAGACTTTTTTATTTACAAAAATAAGCTGTTTGAATAAAATATGACAGGATTGTAATATGACATTAATGAAAAGATTTATACAATACAGTTAAGTGGCTTCATAAATTAATTAAATTCTTTAATTTCCACCGTTATTCAGACAGCGAATGAATGATAGCAGAAAGCGAGCAAAGAGCACTCTCAAAAACTCTCGTTATAATCACTGAAGCTGTCAACTGTGAAATTAATTTCTTACATCGTATGTATTGCAGTTTGTTGTTTATAGTGAGAGAATCGCAAGAGTGCAGAAGAAAAATGGCGTTTTTAGTGATGACACATCTGAAAGCCTCTGATTGGCCATTGCATACGAAGCTCAACAGAATCACGTGATTGGATAGTGTCCAACACGGTACAAACCATAAATAGAAATATGATGCAATACAAGCAGATCTTAATTTAATGCCACAATGGACACGTTTCATTTCATTTTCAATTTATTTACAGCCATGATTTTTCAGACAGTTTAATTGTGCATGGGGCAAATTTGGCCCATGTCCCCATTAATTCCGACCCCTGGCCAGGTGCCTATATATTTTACTCCGCTTCGACTCTTTCTGCAAATTACATTGTTCCGCCAATAGGTGGCGACAAGCGACTGTCTCTCATTTCATGAGTCATTTGACTCATTTACACAACCGAATCATTCCAAACTATCGATTTTTTTCGGAAACATAACTACAGTGTAGAAAAACCCAAATTTGCCACTTTCACTTTTTTATCTGAATATTAGCCGTGACGAATCGCCCTCATTTAGCGCTCTATTTTGGACAATAGCTACGTCAACTAATTATTAAAGACTAGAAAATATTACAATTATTTTGAACCCCTTTTATGAAGACTTGGGGTACCGAAACAACAAAAACCTAAAAAATTTATGTTGAGCAAACCCAAATGATGGTTACTGATGATTTTGGATCGCCCTCTGGAGGATCACAGTACGCATGCGCGTAGTACAAAGGCCTGACTGAGTAGTGTGACATATACTACGCGCATGCGCAATGCCGTCGGCGTTTCAGGGGGCGTTGCTGGCGTGCGGCAGAGGGGCGGGGCGAAGGTGGGTGTGTGGCTCAGCTGATACTGACTATCATCATCATCCTCCTCATCATCACCCGAAACCTGCTCCTGTCAAGATACACGCAGCTCGGTTTTATGGACGCGACGCGACCGGCTCGGTAAATGAACGCGGCTGACGCGACGCGCGTCGCTGTCCGCGGTGCTGAAACAGTGAGTACGATCGCAGTCATGTGGATTTCATAAGCGAGACGACAACGATTATAGAAGAATAGAGAGAGAGAGCGTGAGAGAAAGAGAGAGAAGCTCCACTATCACTGCGACTCACTCGACTGGAAGTAAACCAATGATCGGATCTCCATTCTCTCTCGCAGATAAAGCGGCGAGGACGCATTATGTAATGCACTGATAGTGGGAAGGAGGGAAAAAACAACCCATCTCCTGGTTTCCATCTTCATGGTGCGTCTTTGTTTGTGTGGAGAGCAGAAAATGGAGAGTGTGTCTATATTAAGATGCAGTGTTTTGATGCTCAAAGGGATCCGCGCTGTCAGAAGGTGCTGCAGATGTCCATTCAGATGTTGGATAACAACAGCGCATGCAATCTTTTGTGCGGACGCACAGGCTCAGGGTTTGGCGAGAGTTGGTCATCTGAGGTTTCACATGATTGCGCAACTTGTTGTGCATTCGTTTGCGTGAAGGTTAGTGGCCTTGTGGAGCCAATAAAAGTTTAACTATATCTTACCTTACACACAAAGACACACACATTCATCTCGTGGCCCATAGCAATCCGAGGTGCCAATGCAAATGCGCGTGAGATGTGTAAGTGCGAGAACAGATGAGGTAATGGCAAAGCACTGGAGTGTGAACCCTCTGTTGGCCGCTCACGGTGCTGCAGCTCGTTGTGAGATCAAACAGCTTCTGTCTTTCATGGTGTGTTTTCATGCACATGGATGTCACGTTACCCGTGGCAAACACAAGCCTGGATCAATCTGGCTGCTGCTCACATGATGCTGATGCTTGCATACGGTCGCTGAAACACAGTTAGGTTTGCTTTTAGTAAGTGCATTTGTTTATGTTGTGGATCATGCAAAAATTCACAACTGTTAATGCACTGAAGCTCTCCATTGTTTTGCTGTTGTCTCACCTACATCTCTTAAACCTTTATAAACAATTTGCGATGTTACTGCCTGTGTTTTTGAATACAAAGTTGATAATCAAATAATTCCTATTGTTATCCGACTACTTGCATATTTGTACGCTACTATTTAAGGTTTGGGGTTGATAGGAGCTTTCAGTATTCTTTGAAAGAATTCTATTCTGCTGACAAAGGCTTCAATTGTTTGATCAAATCTGTAACATTGTGAAAAATACTATTACAGGTTCAAAAAACTGATTTCTATGTGTATATATTGTAAAATGTAATTTATTCCTGTGATCAAATCTAAATTTTCAGCATCTATAGAAATAGGGTTAGTAAGATTTAAAAAGAAAAAAAGAAACAAACTGATATTTATATTCAGCAAAGATGCATTAAATTGATCAAAAG